>NC_136496.1:60795993-61020993 GCF_053919585.1 Euprymna scolopes
ATTCAACAACAAATTTATGTATATATATGTATGCGTATATATACGTATAGGTCTCATTAAATTAGGAAGTGAAATTAACTATTCAGCCGGTCGCACGATTCGAACATCGGACACGAGTCAACTTTAATTAATTTTCCGACGCGCAAACCAACTGGCCAACTTCAACAGTTATACGACGAGCTGAAAAATAGATCCTATTTACGTCAATAAACGGACAATATAGTCAAGTCCCTGTTTAACAGATCAGCTGGACAGCAACTTTACAGTTTATATATATATATGAGACGGTTTATACAAGTTTTAAGGTTGCAGCATTAGGATTTCGTAGTATTGTTGAAATTACTAAGCAAAGAGAAAAACCTGTAAGACTTATATGTTCCATATTTTTCTGAGGCCAAGGTTAACTGAACTTGTGTTAGTAGTAAGGCTAGTCTTTGAAAGACATAATCGGTTACAAAGATTGAAATGGGTTGTTGTCTACTACCTCAGTCATGACTGGTCTATTATCTTTTGGAGCAAGAGTGAGAGAGAGAAGGAGTTACGAATCCATAAATAAGCATTAAAAAAACGAACTTTTTGGAAGCGTGTTTTGATTCTAATATTTCTCACAGAAAAATAAACAAAAAAAAAAACAAAACAAAAAAGACAATTGAAATATAAATTCCCCAGGCTTTACACTTTTGATCTATTTTTTTCATGCAATAATCTGATATCTCTTGTAGAACAACGTTGGGTGAACTTACCAAGTTAGCATCAATTGTTGTTTTTTTAATATTGGCTGCTGTTTTATTCTCTGCCCGAAGTCAAGGAACTCAGTAAAGTATTCCCTTGTTGATAAAGATTACAGAGAAAAAATGATTTTCTTTCTGACCCAGAGTTAATTGTTCTGATGTCGAATGCAGTGTGTAGTTCAGAGCTTGGAAATACAAGTATCTTCCCAAAAAGAAATTGGAACCATCTTCTTATTTTTATTGTATTCGCGTTCCCTCCGTGAATTTCGTTTTTCAATTATCTCCCTTACTTTTACTTTTCCAGCAATCTAAAAAGAAAAAGGACGAAGAAGGAATTCAACCAGAGTAATATTTTAGCTGAAAGCTGCTTTTATTTTTAGAGGTCAAAGGTTAAGTTTTTTTTTCTCCAGTTAAAAAATAATTGTTTCGGTTTCGCTCCTGGTGCCGCACTTGTAGCAGCTCATTTTGACAACAATTGTGTACGTCCAGACTCTATAGTGCATAGTTGAAACTACAAAAAAACATGTCTCTCTCTCTCTCTCTCTCTCTCTCTCTCTCTCTCTCTCTCTATATATATATATATATATATATATATATATATGTGTGTGTGTGTGTGTGTGTGTGTGTGTGTGTGTGTGTGTGTGCGTATATATATATATGTATATATTTAATCTATTACGTACATTATACATTAATTACGTACCTTATACATAAAATATGGTAAATGGTTGGATTATTTTACCGCCCCAGGAGGTATCTCCTTTTCCGACGCAATCATCTACAGTATAGGAGCCAAATACGTCCTAAAATAGGTACTGTTACCACAGCAATGGTAGAACCCCTTAGAGCACCCTTTTCCTACTTTGACAGGATAGAAAACCGACTCAATTCAGGTTTTCGATGACTAGTTCTCTTCCCTGCTATCGCTTTCTCACAGAAGAGATGCTACGAGCCTATCTCTGCTCTATAATTATTTTTTATGGCATGAGTTTGACTGCGTCTCATTCTTTGCGTCTTTGTGAAATGCTAGTATCTATAAAAGTGAAAGTGTCTGTCTGTCTGTCTGTGTACATTTCCATACGCAATAATTCTATCAATTTTCAGTCTACAGACTCGAAATTTGATATACAGGGTAGTGAGATTTGCGAACATCTTTGTAATCGGTTTTCTGCCAAAAATTTGGCTGTTAAAAGCTCAAAATTCAACGATTTGACCTTTAAGAACTCTACCAAACTCCTCCGACAATTTTGGGTATAAACAATTGAAATTTTAGATATAGCTTCCTTGGACATGGATCTAACTTGATTTGAGCCCAAAACAATAAATATTAAGGAGTCATAATAGGGTTCAAAGTTAAAAAAAATTGACCTCTGCGATCTCTACCAAATTACTCAGACAATTTCTGGTCTAAACATTTGAAAATTTAAATAAAGGGTATTCAGAGATAGGACAAGCTTTTTAATCGGTTTGGGTCGAAAATTTGAGCTACCAATATATAAATGTATGTATGTATGTATGTTTGCATGTGTGCCTAAAACTTTCGACTGATGTGACGGATTTTCACAAGATCAGTATCGTTTTGAACCCCGACTATTCAGACGACAAATACCGAAAAATTGGCTAAAAACATTAATTTCTTCACCCTCAACTGGACACTTTTCTACATGGAGGGGTCGCCTTTTTCGCCGAGATTTTCGAAAGTCATCACCTCTTTTCGATTTTCTAACCTTAATTTAAATCTACGTCACTTCCGGTTTGACGGTGGTCGTAACAGCAAAGACTTCAGGTTTTTTTTCCTGTTCTTTTCTTTCTTCGCGGTACGGGTTCGAGCCTGCCTTCCTACTACCATTTTTGTTGTTGTTCCAAACACCCGGGCAACGTCGGGCTGCATATATATATATATATATATATATATATATATATATATATATATATATATGTGTGTGTGTGTGTGTGTGTGTGTGTGTTGTATATATATATATATATATATATATATATATATATAATTAGGGTAGGTTGATTTTTCACTTTTCGTACGCATTCCTGAGTTGACACTTTATGAAATCTCAACACTAACGTACATGTTACTTTATATGCAATAACCCTTATCCCTGAGTGGCTTCCGGGCCTTGATAAGTGGTTACCTCCTTGTAAAAAAAGCATTAAACGAATCTTACTTACCGAAAGTTGTGCATGTACCTATTAAGTATCCATAAAAAAATTAGTTCAAATATTTAAAAGGTTTTTGCACGTTTTATATGAAAGATAATAGGGTATAAAATTCGTCGTTTTTGTTAGATTTAGCATAAATATTAGTGTGAAAACCAAATTATTTTATTATAAAAATTAAAGAATGACCTTTAATTATTTAAACTTGATAATAATTAAATAAATTATGAATAGTTGCAAAGTGGAAATCTGACCTTAATTGTCAGTATCTACAAAATGTATGTTCTGAATTAAGCAGTGATGTTTGCATACATGAAAAACAATTTCTGTTATAAGTGAAAATGTAACAAACAAATAAGGAAAAAGCACACGGTATTTTAATAGAACTAAATATATATTAAAATTGTCTCATATAAGAGATCCTAGAAAAAAATGTCAGTCTCCATTTTTAACTCAAAACTTTCACAGAAATGTGTTAATGCTTTATAATGCTTCAAAATCATATACAGTTTGTGAAGTTTTCAGTTGTTAACTGTCCCTTCTATGCTTTGAGAATGTAAGGGCAAATTTTGCAGGTCAGGCTTGAGTCTATTTAACAATGATTTTCGAAGTTCAGATTCAGAAAAAATATTCCGTCATTGGTTGTTCAAAAATACCACATAATGTTAAATCTATTAACTGTGTCTAATGTACGGTATTAAAACTAATATCGTGTATTCTTTTTAACCTTATCCTGGTTTACTCCTCACTTCTGAAAGAATAAAAAAATTGATTAATGAAACTATTAAAAATTCCAATTGGCATTGCCTTAATAATTATAGTGAAATTAGATTAAATCTTTAAAAATTATTCTATAAATTTGGAATAAATAATCAGAATAATAACAAATTATTGGAATAAATAATTGGAATAAATAATAGATGAATACCTATTTACTTACCTAATAATCAAAATTCTTTTTAAAGATCCTGCCCTTACTTTAACTTCCACAGATTTAATTATGCGATATAGAAGGTCTTCAGGTAGTAAACAGCATGTATTGCATTGTGTATTTCTTAATGTGATCTGTTGGATTTCATGAGACTGCTCCCTAATAATATGGATCATATTAAAAACGCGCACATGCTTATTGTGGAATTTATTATTTGTTTAAAATTTCAAACCAACAAGTGACATACACATTTACAATAAAATATATTAAACTTTTAAAACGTTGTCAGCTTTTGTGGGTATGCACCACGCATCCATAAACACACGAGCTTGATAACCAAATTCTATCACTAATTATATAACACTAATTATATAACACTTGTCTAGTATAAAGAACGAATTTTCCAAAAGGTATACCTAGAGTCAGCCTTACATCTAGAAACACCCACTGTGTATTAATTATTATTGATGTTCAAGCATGTATGTACATATATATTCCTTTTCCATTTATTTGATATTTCTATTAATCATTATTTATTTTCTGTTTATTATTCGTTTGGCAACATTCAATTTTGTATTTTAATTTTAATTTAATTTATTTTAAAATGTATTTCATTTTTTGTCTTCGTGCGTATCTGTTTTCGTGAAAGGGCGTAATTCTTACTATTACAATGAAAAGTTTATTTCCGTTAATTATAAGTTTTTTTTATGATTTTTATTATCATTATTATTATAATTGTTTTTTTTATGTAGGATAAACGTATATATACATATATATATTATTAATATTTTAAATGCAATGTATATAGTTGTGCCTATTTCGTATGGTCTAATGGCAGTTTATTTAAACGTAAGCTTATAACTGTTATTTCATAATTTTAGTATATAAGCAGTTTGTTAAAACTCGAGTTTGTAAATATAGTATATATTTATTTATCATAATATGTATATATCATTAGGAAGTTATTATATAGTTCTAATCTACTGTTTACTTTCGGTTGTATAACTGTTTCGTATCTATTTATTTATCGTAATATGTATATATTGTTAATTATATTAGGAGGTTATAATTCAGTTTTGTTCATATTATTTATTTTGTGTTGGAGTGTTTTTAAAAATTAATATTGCTTCATTCAATCTTAAGTTCCCCTAATCCCTTTCCGTGGCTAATATTTTTATCATTAGGTCTTTAGTAAGTTTATGGTTTTGTGATATGTGCTTGTAGAATGATGGTGTCTTTGTGGTGGTGTGTTCTTTTATGCGTATCTATAGCGGCCTAATTGTACTTCCGATGTAAAATTCGCTACATATCGAATTGTAATTGATAAACTGAGTATGTGCGTGCACATAGTTTTATGTTGTTGATTGGGCAATTCAGTGCATTTTTTTTTTTACATTTTCACCCCAAACAAGGCACATTGCCACTTTGGTGTAGGGGGTTACTATCAGGGGCAACAACTACTGGGGTACTATGTAGGGATTTGGGCAGCAATATGTCGGTTCACGTTACACTTGAACTTCTGCACGTCAGTACTGTTGGGGAAGCAGGGACCTGGAATGGAATTCCAAAGTCTAGCGATTCTGGGGAAGAAACTATTGGAGTAGAAAGATCTTTTACATCTAGGGATCTCTACAGTGTGGGGGTGGGATTTAGCAGCCTGTCGGGTTTGTCGAGGGTGCTCACGTCGTGGGGCACAAGTGATTGCAGTTCGTCAGAGCATTCACCACTAAAATACTTGTAGAAAAAGCAGAGGGATGCAACATTTCGTCGATGGGACAGAGGCTGAAACTTAGATGCCAGTTCAGGGCCTATCAGGTTTGCGACTCTCTTTTGAACCTTGTCAAGGAGCGAGAGACTAGTAGCAGATGCACCAGCCCAAATGTGACAACAATACTCCATACATGGGCGAATGGTGGCCTTATAGAGGTACAGGATACTTTCGGGTGTTAGTAGTTGTCTAGCACGGTAGAGAGAGCCCACCTTTCTTACAGCGGCCCTGGTAATGCCTTCAATGTATTTGTTTCAACTCATGTTTCCTGCGAACGTTAGGCCAAGGAGTTTGAAAGATGTACTCTCATATAAAGAGTCGTTGGCCATTGCTATAGGTGGTAGAGAGGGTTTCTTGTAATTATTGAATGAAACTAGTTTAGTCTTGACGGCATTGAACGTGACCAACCATTTGTTTGTTATTTTCTCGAATTTACATAATTGTTGTCTTAGTGCGGGTCCCGAGTGTGTGAGCGTGATGTTTAATTTTTCTCTGAGGATGGCTCTGCGAATAGCTGATGTTATTTTATCATTAAAGATTGGTAGTTTGAAGAAACGATGCAGTTTCTTTCGTTTACATCATATTTTAATTCAAATTCGGTGGCAAGAGCCGATCTAAAATTTATAAAGCTGTCTCTGCAGGCATTTTCTGTAGAATTTAGTGTGTATGTGTCCTGTTTCAGTAGTGTTTAGGGTGAAGTATAATAAGGAATCCAAATGTATCAGAGCGCTCTTTGGTGAATTGTATGTTTGGGACTGCATTTTTAAACGTGATCTGGATCTTGAGGAAGATGCTGTCGTAGCAATTTCTTAAGTCACGTTATTTATATATGTCGTTACGAGTATTTGAGAGAGGTTGGATCCCATAGGTGATCCTGATATTTGTTTATAGGTTTGATTTTTATATTTGAAATACGTGTTATCAACTATTATACATAATAGTTGGTGTATGTCAGAGGTAATGAGACCGAAGCAGTAGAGTTCATTGTCAAAAATGCATTCTGTGACGAGGTTCATGGATGGGTGCGCTGGGACTGATGTGTATACATAATAAAATTTATTTGAAAAATTAATTTTCAATGATAATGCAAGCCTATCTATACAAAAAGCTCTACTTGGTTAAGTGGAGCAAACAGTAGAAAAGATTGTCAATGAAGAGTAAAGATATATAGGAAGTTTATTACATTATCAAGTCAACAAGGGTTACAGAAAGGGGAATAAGAGTGAAAACTCTTTATGCCATTGCATTTCAGAGCTAAATGGTTCTCGACAGAAGTGAACTGTATAACGTCAGTCTTTTCTTCTTTTCTGAGGAGTAGCATTTAGATTTGAAATGATGTTTTTACCTAATCAACTTTCTGTAACTCTTATTGACTTTATAATGTAATAAAATTCCTATATAACTTTACGCTGTATCTCCCTAACGTACTCGCTCTCCCTTTCTCGGTCCTGGATATGACCTTAAACTATATCCGATGGTGAGGCCCCAACTTGTGGGCTTTTGGAAGTGTGGAGCCACCCTTTAATTACCATTGCTCCCCGGTCCACTCTGACCCGGAGTGGTAGTACCTGTTAAGGTCCCAACTATGGGTTAAATAGAAACTGACTTGAAAAAAACATATTCTACTAAAAAAACTTTTAATCCAAATCACTGGATTCGGCATTAAATAACCTGAAAAGGGTTGATATGCCGTAAAAATCAACCAAACAACCAACCTCCCTTTCTCTCTTTATATATATACTAGCAATTCGGCCCGGCGTTGCCTGGGTGTTTGGAGGTGTATGCTGAGCAAAAAAACAAAAAACAAAACAAAAAAGGTAATTTTTAAAACTTTGACCCCTATTATGACCCCTTAATATTTATTGTTTTGGACTCAAATCAAGTGATTAAGTTAGATCCATGTCCAAGGAACCAATACCTAAAATGTCAAGTGTTTAGACCCCAAATTGTCGGAGGAGTTTGGTAGAGTTCTCAAAGGTCAAATCGTTGAACATTGACCCCTTAACAGCGAAATTTATGGCTGAAACCCGATCACATCGATTTTCCCAAATCTCAGTACCCTGTATATCAAATTTCGAGTCTGTAGACTAAAAATTGACAGAGTTATTGCGTAGGGAAATGTGCACAGACACACACACAGACATGTTCACTTTTATATATATATATATATATATATATCGTTATATATATATATCGTATATATATATATATATATATATATATATATATAGTTATATATATATCACACTCACCCATTTATATATATATATATATATATATATATATATATATATGAGAGCGAGAAAAAGAAGGAGAGAAAGCCGAACTGATATTATTTCGGTCCATACAAACTTTTTGCTGTATATATATATATATATATATATATATATATATATATATATATATATATATATATATATATATATATATATATACAGAGAGGGAGAGAAAGAGAAAGAAAGAGAGAGAGAGACAGAGAGAAAAGGCGTATATAGAAAAGCAGGTACAGTTTTTCGTAACCAATATTTCCCTCAAATTTAAATAAAAATACATTTTCTTTACATAATTTTATTGTTATATTTATTTGCATTTGCAACGCCACTCATGATATTAGCGGAAAGTAGTTCGTCGTGAGATAATTTTATTTTAAATTTATGCTTTCATTAGACACGGTTTACATTTATCATCATTGAAAAAAAAAACAATTGAAATAGAGATATGGTCACCTTCTAACTGCTTCTAAATCAGATTTCACGTTAGGACATAAAATTTAAATTTTATGGTATTGGACCCAGCATAAACCCAGCATAAACCCAGCAATTAAGCCTTAATAGTCGATTATTTACCCTTGAAGCATAGTCCTAATTATATAACACCTGTCTCGAATCTACACACGTAAATAGAAATAACCGACAACTGCGTTAAACTCAAATTCTCTACAGTCACATAATCGCAACTATTTTTTTTTAAATTGCTAGATCGGGCGCGTCTGGATCGAGAAAGGCATATTGCCGTTAGAAAAACCAATTTGTGGTCAGCTACCAGCACGTCAGCCTATGGCATGATGCCGTGTAGCGTGCCACTCTTGGGAATATCAATGTAGTCATGAAGGTTTGGTCTAGGCTGACTAGGCACTTCTCGAAAAGCGGTAACTGTGGAAGATATTACTAATTCAGCATCAGCATAACCTCTGACACTGAACACGGGTGTCGGTAATATCGAGAGAGATTTGATTTATAACCGGACATAACATATCGCTTCTGTATGCTGTTTGAATAATAAATTATTGTCTATGGGATAAGAGAATATAATGAGAAAGAGAGAAAGAGAGAGAGAGAAAGAGAGAGAGAGAGAAAGTTAGGCAGACAGAAAAAGAATAGAAAGAAATAGAAAAGTAGAGAAATAAAAGAGAGGTAGAGAGATTTATAGAAAAGAGAGAAAGGAATGACGAAATGATAGAAAAAAAGGTATAAGCAGAAAGTGATAATATATAAAATAAGAAATGAAAAAACAAACTAAAATAATAATGATAATAATAATAATAATAATAATAATAATAATAATAATATAAAGTAAGACTAAAAATATATGAAAATCATAAGGAAGGCAGTTGCCGATTGCCAACTGGATGATTGAAGGTTTGATTCCTGTCTTCAGAGTGGTGCTGGTCTAGCCTCACTGAAGAATTGTGGTACACCGAAACAGTCCGTCTCTGCATGATTATAAGTCACTCTCTTTTCTCGGGCTGAACAGCACCATTAAGAAACAAGGCTTGTAACTGCAAAAATGACGTCACGAATAGTAGGCAAAGCAAGCAAGATCTATCGAGCAGTCAGCTTGTCCATAATAAATGACAGATTCTTGAAAAATAAAGGATGGGAATTTAATATCATAGATCAGTTAATAGGCTTTGCCTCTCGGTGGTGGTGGTCGAACACTGTCGTTAAGTGATGTAAACTGCTGTTCCCTACCATAATGCCCCTGTAAATAAACAAGTTGAGCACTGTTTTAAATAAGTAGACATTGTATATATAATCTACGAGCGCTTTTACTATATCCTCGTAGTAAGAGTAGTCAACTGAGAACTAGATGGGTGAAAGTTCGATCTCCTGTTTGGGAGAGGTGCTATACTAAAAACTCTGGAAAGCTGTGATATAGCGAAACAATATGTGGCTAACTATATATATATATATATATATATATATATATATATATATATATATATATATATATTGCATCTACTCTAAAATAAAGATCGAATATGTATTTACTTGCATATTTATGTATTCGATCACGTCACGCAAAAAGTTAGCGAGTAAAAAAAAAGTCTTTTTCCAGCCCCGAGAATAGATGTTAGAAAGCAAATAATAATAATGATAATAAAAACACCTCACACTTACCCCCACCGCCTGAAATGAATTCGGAAAAAATTTTACAAGCTATTATAAAAATCAGCAGTGGTTGTTTTTACTTTAGATCATCAGAAATGCCCCACGGTATTATTTTTCCGTTTGATTCAAATAAAATATACCCATAAAAGGTTAATGTAGATTCAGAATATATGTCTAATTCAAAGTTATAAGTGCAATAAAATAGGGTTGTCTGACGCGAACTTCGATTCCATGAGCCTTCTCTGATCGATATGAAATATAACAAACCAAATACTATGGATAATGTAGTTTCAGAATTTATATATTTATGTGAGCTTATCTTTAAAACCCTAGGAAGAGTTTGTTAACAGACAGAAAAGACAACTGTATTATTTGAATACTTCAGACTACTGTTCTTATCTTGAGTGTAATTTTCATACAGTTTTGGTTGATGTTATATTTCGACCTCCTTGAGGTGTATCTTATCGAATTCGGGAATCTTTCTGTCGAACTCGGGAATCTTTCTGTGGATCTCGGGAATCTACACGGAATTTTGATCTGAACAATTTATTTAACCCACTGGTGTAGCACGCTCTCGTTCTGTCATGCACTGTGACGTAATAGATAAACTGTGACGTAATAGATAAACTACTTGGTACAATTCAGTTGTAATTTATACTCTTCTGGGGTTTGAAGTTCCAGACTTAAAAATACAATTGCGAATTAGTTAGAACTTCTAACGATTCATGACTGAGGAAACGAGAGCATGCTACTTCCGTGAATTAAATAAAGAGTTTTGATCGAACTTCCGTGCAGATTCCCGGGTTCGAGAAAGACTCCCAAATTCAACAAGATACTCATGAAAAAGGTTGTAGGTTACATCGACCGAAACATTGTGAATATAACACCTTAGTTGACAACAGTTGTTAGAAGAATCTAAATAATGCGAATAATTAATCCTTAAGTGAAACATTCAGAAACAGAAACTACAACTATTACTGCATGTGGATGGCTATAATGCTCCCTATCTTAGGTTAAGCCTATTGGAAAGCGATACACAAAATTACCATTAGCATATGAAGCGATGCTCTTTGTGTAAACAAATTGAGCTTAGGTATTTGGACAATATAAAAACATTTTTAATAGCTGTAACCGTATAGCGCAACGGTTAGAAGCTTCGACTGTCGTTTGGGCGATCGGGTTTCGATCCTGGCGAGGTAGTTGCTTGTGTAGCCGAACTGATGAGCTGTGAAACAGCAAAACATGTGGATGACATATATATATATATATATATATATATATATATATATATATGTGTGTGTGTGTGTGTGTGTGTAAATAGTACAATATAAAATATAGAATGTAAAGTACAATGTAACAGAGCAATATATTTCAATAAATGTTATACATAACGATGACTTTGAACTAACTATCACGTTTTTGTATATAATGCTGTTATTAAATAAAGCGGTTAATTAATCGACGGATCTGATAACACAGATAATCCATACAGAGAAAAATAAGACCACCACATAATTCAAACCTACAATGGTTCGTTATACATCACCTGTTTAAAAACATGTTTATTTAGTCAATTAACTACAAGTTCACCGTGTAACCGGCGGAAATATCGTTTAATAATATAAATGAACACACATATATATTGTCAATACAGAAATAGATTTAAATTTAATTACCTACAAATTCAATAAATTTTAGTATGAAGAAACATTAACTGTTTAGCATATTAGAATGGATACCATTTTAATTAAACTTGTATAATTACATCTTTCGGTAATTTATTTTTAGAGTGTAATTGTAGACACGTCTTAATTAATTGCAGTCTTTTTTTTTTATTTTCAACGTATTTCCGTACAATCGTTTGAAAATATAACCGGGCCATGATATGTGTGTAAAAATTATAGTTCACGCATATTAGTTTTGAAATACAGTATTATAAATTAAGAATTCCGTTTTATTATTACACTTTCCCTTAATATGTTTTTCCGATTGCAACTCCTGCGGGACCTATGCTTTTTATTAAGTCCAATGATCCAAATAATCTAATAATACGGTGTAATTCTGGCTAATTGCCCTATAGCTCTCACATTACATTGTTTTTGATCACGAATAAGACTGAATTTAAGCTAACGTCTTGAAATTGTAAGATTTATTAATCATTTTGCTTTTAGTGGTTCCTCAAGATTACACTTTTCTATTCGTCGCTTGTGTTTGAAACCTCTGTAGGTGTTTCTTGTCTCACGTTTAATGGAAAAGTTTAATTCAAATAAATCTTCATGACAAATAAATCTAGAAACTTTAGACGTTCTTTAGTATATACGTTGGGGACAGCATGCAATATTTCAGCGATAGTCAGGAACAAGTGGACATCGTCATTTTCTGGTAAACATTAAATACGGTCTTAAACAATCTACGCAGTGGTTCTTAATGTCAAAAATAAAGGAAAAATAAGGGTGATCTCCTATATACGTTCGTACATGAATTTTATCTGAGATTCTGATTACAAGAAATAAGTAAATAAAAAGGTTTAAACATAAAACGCTAATTAATTAGCCGGCACCAAGACATTCATTGATTGAATTAATGAACTTCGAACCATACGCACTGAAAGCTATGCGAACCCATTCGTACCAATCATTTCGTCGGGAAGAATAAAATCACAATATAATTGCATAAAATCTTGTATTTTGACTAAGATCAAAATACTGTGTTGCTATTAAATGCCATTAGTTCTGTGCCTGCTCAGTGGAGTAAAAGCTCCTTCTAGACGAAGGCAATTTAAACTTTTGATCCTATCCAAAGTATTCTTGTTAGATGAGCTGAATTTCCGCCACATTAAGAAGCTTGTGTCTAACTCTAGCCTCGTTGAGAGGCAAGCAAATAGGCAATTAACTATGTATGTCTTCTGATATGACGTCAAATGTTTTCCGCAATAACCTCTTATGTATTCAATGCGAATTTATCCGTGTACGTATGATATGAATCACATCATATAAAAATACCCCAAACCGAAAGTATTTCAACTGAACGATCACTGTGCTTAAAAGCAGTCAACAATATATTATAATCCAACCCATCGCAACCGAAAACATACGACTGACGGTTGGTTGTAAGAAACACACGATAATCTCCATTTCTGTGTATATACTTGTCAAACGATAGTATCACTATGAAATATACAAGTCGATAAAACAAAAAAAAGCAAAACGGATGAAAATAACCAGAGACGAAAAAGAAGTATAAAAATCATCAACAGTTTTACAGAAAACATTATTAAAGTAGTCATTTTTTGTTTCTTATGTGTCTGTATGAACGTATGACATTTTTATTATGTCTAGAAAAAGAAATATTTAATAAAATCCGTTTGGCTATTCTTGAACTTTTACAAGAATAGATGTGTAGAAAAGTTATTGCGGAGAAGATAACATTATATATATATATATATATATATATATATATATATATATATGTATATATATATATATATATGTATACATATATAAAATAATATGGCGTAACTAAAAGAAAACACAATTGCAACTTCTCTTCCGTTTTTCGGATTTTGTAATCATGCCCATATTCCTTTATTTTTTTTCAAAGTTGATGAGTTCCTGTTCTTCTGACGAGTAAATGGCAAAACAAATAAATAAATAAAAATTGGCATAATAACTACGTGAATAATTCTACCCTACAAAACAGGTGATGTCAAGAATTGAACATTTTAACATACCTAAAGAAATAGACGGTTAGATAGACAAAATCTGGAATTTGAAATATAGATTGTTTTTATCATTTATCTACCCCCTTCTCTCTCTCTCTCTCTCTTTCTCTCGATATATATATATACATATACATATACATATATATATATATATATATATATATATATATATATATATATATATATATATAGAGAGAGAGAGAGAGAGAGAGAGCGGAGCTGTTTGAATTTTTATGCTTGCGGTATGTTAGTTTTTCTGTCACACTCAACCATGTCTCCTACTTATGAAGGAAGTGCGTTTTAGCTGATGTGAGGTTTACATTCACTGTCACACGTGTAATCGGGTATATCTGTTTGGGTATGAGCTATTTGCAGATTGACAGGAATGGTTCTTGCAATCTTCATTGTTAGACAAGGAAAGATTCCTGGTTTTGGTGTAGGCCAGATGGATGACATAAATTGTTCATTTGATTATGTGAGTAAATTAAGTAGTTATATATATATATATATATATATATATATTTGATCATTTGATTATGTGAGTAAATTAAGTAGTTATATATATATATATATATATATATATATCTGAACTATTAAAATATAATGCTCGCTATCTTAGGTTAAGCCTATTGGCTGTCTCATATACGATGATTGTAATAATGTATATTACGAAATTGTATGGGTGTCTGGGTATATATACATGTATGTTGTGTATGTATATATAAGCCCATGGTGACTGGAGTGTGTATACTGGTGTGCACGTGTGTGTGTGTGTATGTGTGTGTTTTATATATATATATGTTTTATATATATATGTTTTTTATGTGTATGTGTATGTATATATGTATGTGTGTGTATGTATATATATGTATATGTGTATGTATGTGTATATAATATGTGTGTGTGTATATATATGTATATATATGTATGTATGTATATCTGTATTTTGTTGGGGCGTCTGTCCGGTTGGGGTCCACAGGTTTTGGTGTTCCCAATCGACAGTCTTATTATTGGTATTGGTGGTGTCATTAGTATGATTAATATTATAAGAATTATTATTACTAGGATTGTTAGCGGAATTAATATTAGTTTTGATATAATAACAGTCTGTATGGTATCCAGGTGTGTACATGGATATCTGTGTTTGAGCGTCCATGCATTGACATAACTGTGTATGTAGGTAGAGATGTAAACATAAACTGTATATGAGCATTATATGTTTATGTATGTGTATACATGTGTGTGTGTGTGTATGTGTATATAGGCGCGGTTGTATCAAGGTGTGGGTATATATACGTGTATTTATATATATGTATGCGTGAGGAGTTTGATAACTTTCGGCGTTTTATTTTTGTTTTTGGTTTATTTGTTTGTTTTTGTTTTGTTTTATTTTTGTTTTGTTTTGTTTTGTTTATTTATTTAATTTATTTTAATTTTGAATTTTAATTTTATTCCTGTGTCGATATAGTTACGGCCTGTTTCCAGTGCGTGTGTGTGAGTGTGTGTGAATAAAATACAACACTCTTGAGTATAGATATAAGCGTATGTTTGCTTCTAGTATGTGTATGTGTGTGTGTGCGTGTGTATGTGGATTGAACGGCACCGGTCAGTACTTAATGCCCATGTAAATGTCTTTAATTTACAGACCGCAAGACAAAAATACTACATTCTCAAGTATCTTATTCCATAAAAAACCAAAAAGATGTTTATTATCTTAAAAGACCTCACTTGTCCTCTCCCCGTTCATAACCCCCACCCATGTTACATTCTAACTTTGTAAACGAAGTAAGAAAATGTTTTTGTTTGAAATATCAGTTCTCGACGATAATTCTTGGCATGAAGACGTAATCCCCCAACGCGGGTGATTAAAGAAACATGTATGCACATATGTAGCCATCAGTGTTTGTATAAATAAATTTCATATATATATATATATATATATATATATATATATATATATATATATATGTACTACCAGGGTGACCGGGATTAAATGATAATCCACGAATGTTACACACGCCCGTATTGTTATTGCTATTGAAAACGATGAAATAGCCCACTTTTAATCAAATCAATTGATTTGCTGTTCTAACTGGGAACCCATCACATTGCACGTGAAGCAAGTTTCATATTCCGCTCGCAGTGATTTATTCACAATATATTGTAGTCTATATTGCACTGTAGAGAACCTACTGTTGATTTTATAAAATTATTTTATATATATTAGGGTGTGTTAAAGTTTAAAATGCAAAAGTCAAGTATTATACTTCAATTGTGCTCTATGTCAAATCTCTATAGAACACTTACTATTAAAAGTAAGATCATGGCAAAGACAGACGCGCAATGTCTCTTCTGTCAGAAAGAAGAAATAGCGAGGCGAAAATGCCATCGTTCACTAAAATTCGCAGAGGGTTTTACACACTGTTAAGTCAAGAAAAGCTTTTACACCCTGTCAAGACAAGAATAGGCTTTACATCCTGTCAAGACAAGAAAAGGTTTTATACCCTGTCAAGACAAGAAAAGCTTTTACACCCTGTCAAGAAAAGAAAAATGTTTTACACCCTGTCAAGACAAGAAAATGTTTTACACCCTGGCAAGACAAGAAAATGTTTTACACCCTGTCAAGACAAGAAAATCCTTTACACCCTGTCAAGACAAGAAAATGTTTCACACCCTGTTAAGACTAGAAAACTTTTACACCCTGTCAAGACAAGAAAAGATTTCACACCCTGTCAAGACAAGAAAATGGTTTACACCCTGTCAAAACAAGAACATGTTTTACACCCTGTCAAGACAAGAACAAGTTTTACACCCTGCCAAGAAAAGAAAAGGTTTCACACCCTGTTAAGATAAGAAAACTTTTACACCCTGTCAAGACAAGAAACGGTTTTACACCCTGTGAAGACAAGAAAAGCTTTTACACCCTGTCAAGACAAGAAAAGCTTTTACACCCTGTCAAGACAAGAAACGGTTTTACACCCTGTCAAGACAAGAAAAGGTGCATTTTGCTTTAACCCACATTTAGCAACAGTACTCCGTCTTAGGACGAATTTGAATCTTGTACAAGTAGAGAATTGCGTCAGGACTGAGATACCTTCTTGAGCGGTTGAACAATCCCACTATTATCCAGCCATTTTGGCAAGGGATGTGATATAGGTTTTCTATTTCAAGTAAAGGTTAATACATGCCGTTTGTCGAAAGACGGTTCTTCTTCAAGGTGACAACCCTTCATTTTAACTAAGGCAAAGTGAGGGCATGAGTATTGGCGATGAAAAGATAAAAATAAAAGTTTGGTTTAGGGTGCACTAGAGTTAACTAACCATTTTTTTTACCTTATTGTACCACAGGTTCTAGATCAGAGGAGAGAGAATCAAAAAGATAATGATCTTTTTCCGTGTTTGAAGTGTTGCCATAAATAGTAGTACCATCTGCATACATGTCGACGAATGACAAAGAATGTGTTTCGAGCGGTCGTTGATAAAGATGCGGAATAGAGTTGGGTCAAGTATGGCTACCTAAGATTAGTCCGCGTTAATACTGTGAACTTTGTATTTCTGCGCATTAACGACTACTTTATTAGATGTTTAAAGGTGAAAGGATTTTATTGTTGATAAGACATTTCTAATTTCCCGTAGCTGCGAATTTTGTAAAGTAGACCTTTGTGCCAGATCCTATCAAATGCCTATCATATGCAAAGAGCTAGAGCTCTAGAAACGAAAGTATCGTCAATAGATTCATTGATCCCGTGTGATATTACCGTCAGCCTATCAGTTGTTGATATCTCAGAACGGAACCTATATTGCATGTTGCCGAATAGACTGTCTGTGTTGAGGTGATTCACCACTTCTCTATTTATCTCAGATTCTAGCAACTTACTCATGACGCAAAGGTGACTGATTGATCTGTACTGAGAGACATGTGACATATCTCCAGTATTTTAAATACATGACAGACTGACGGAGATTTTCAAGGTGTTGGAAAACATTACTACTTAAGATAACGTTTAAACAGTTTTGCAAGAATGGAAGCTAGTTCCGGTGGCAACTTTTCTATTTATTACGGACTCCAGCAACTTATTCATGACGCGCAGGAGGCTGATTAGTCTGTACTCTTAGTTTACTATATGCTTTTCGACTAGGAAGAGGTTATACCGCAGGCTAAATTAAATGCTTAATAGGGGTAATAGTGCAGAATGTGTTATGTTGTCATGATACTATCTTCTGCGGCATCATCTTCTTTTTTGGAGGCAGCGTAGTACCTGTTTATTTATTATGATAACTTCCTCCCAATCATTATTTCTTCAATTTGGGGCATCAAGGGTGGGCAGTTTATAGTATGTTGGTTCGGTATGATACCATCTTTCTAGATATTACCCCCTACTTTAACGAGAGAAAATGTCACAAGCAAAAATACTAATAGAACCTTAAAGGTTATTTTTTTGCAAATTATAAAGAAATTTTAATTAACTTACTGACAACAATAATAAGCTAGGAGTATTGAGGATTAAAAAAGTCGATCGTAGTTGCTGACAACGCCATGACTCCTTTCTCATTTGCTATTATACCCATATGTAAAAGACGGTATTATTTCTCCCTAAGAATTATCACAATCACTTATAATAATCACCTTATTATGATGAGTGTTTAGCAAAAAGTCATCAGATAAACTTGTTATTAAGATCTTTTCCTAAAGTCTTCTACTTAAATGGTATCTTATCCCTAACTGCTAGACTTTGGACTTCCCTCCCCTTTGTAAGTCTCATTTGACTGTACTGACATGCAGAAGTGTAAATGTAATGTGAACAAACATTTCGCTACTCAACTCAACACAATCCATTGTTAACCATAATCCCAATTAGTAGCCCTTTACGTTCCAAGTGGTAATATGTCTTGTTTGGGGCGAGGAAAAAAGAGTAAGAAAGTATTTGGAATGACTTAGCGAGAATTGAACCTTGGTCTCCCAGCTCATTAGCGAACCCTCTTACTATTATGCTAACAAGTTAATAATTACGATTAACTGAATGCTGTTGATGATGATAACCACAGCAATGAGGATGACGACGACAACGATGATGATGATAATGATGATGATGATGATGATGATGATGATGATGATGTGTAAAAAACATGGAATAGAAGAGCAAAACTGGTTGCGAAGAAAGGAAGAAGAAAGAAAAATGTCAATGAAAAGAGAGGTTAAGGAAAAAGCAAATGTGGGAAAGATCAAAAACTGTCAGCTCATGTCGCGGAAGGATACTAGCGGGTGATGCGATCACAATTATGCGCATGCGCCCCCGAATTCCTTTGATACAGAGCCCAGCACTGATCGCGATCTTGCTTGATCGTCTGTTCTTTTCTAGCGTTGCTATTTAACTCGTGCTCGCTTGGAGCAAGACAGAAAGAATCATAAGAATGTTTCAATAGAAAATGAAAGGAGAAGGTTGAGGTGCCGGAGGGTTATTGGACAGAATACAGAGTGTGATGCGATGTTGGGTTTCGGTAGTCGGGGGTCTATGTCTGTGTACCTGCCTGTATGTGCCGATGCTAGTCATACCTGTTGATTGGGGACGATGTGTGGCGGTTTTTGTGATCACGTGAGATAGATGTGAAGGAAATACGACCATATCAAAGCGATACATCTACAGCGTGTTTATGTATGTGTTTGTATGTGCATGTAAAATAGATAGAGATGCGTGGGTGTATGCATCTTGAGAGATTCAGAAAAATAAATGCTGAAGCACTACGTCCGCTTATATACTTTTGATTATCGAAGTATGTATGCGACAAAATAGTAAATATGCAAAGATAAAACTACTAGCTGATGTAAATGCTTTATTCCTACACATTAAAATTGGTTATAACTTATCGAGACCAAAAAGCGAATTAAGGATAAAAGCTAATGTTATTAAAAGATTGTCAATTAAAAGATGAATAATCTCAAAAGAAGACTGAGAATGGTTGAAACATTTGAGCAAGTTTGAATATTCGAGGAGACGTTTGATTATTCGAGGAATCTGTTGACATTGGATATGAAACCGATTATGTTGTCATCTGCAGGTTAACAGTACCGTGGTAATGTGGTCCATTGTGTAGCATTCGGCCCTCAGCAAAACCTTATAATACTATTGATTTAAAAATTCTTATTTTTTTTCTAGGCGGATACGTGGAATCCTACCAAATATACACACATTCACCTGATAATTTATAGATTTGAACTGAACTAAGAGATCTGTTTAAGATTCCAACTTTCCATTTAAATGACATTGTTTATATCTCTCTTGCACTTAGTTCACCGTGTATATTTTCATGGTTGTTTTATTAAATATTTGTTATAAGCCCAGTTGCTCCAATAATTACTAGGGCTATGACAACAGCATATTCTTTTTATTGTTTTGAATATCGAGTGTGTATCCGTTGATATTTTATATGCTTTTATATAGAGTAATGCTGTTCTCGGTTGATTAACTGTGTCTAAATGTGTCGGATATATTCTCGAGAGTCAAAACAATGAAAAGAATATGCTGTTGTCATAGCCCTAATAATTACTTTAACAATGGAGCTCTTGCTAAGCTACAAGTTTTTTTATGTCGTACATAAGACCTTGGTATTTCTTTATCTTTCACTCTCAGTTCTGTTTTACCCAGCGTCATTAGCGAAACTAACTTCTACTAAGTTCTCCGCCTTGTCCCAAGTCACTAGACTAGGTTTTCTTGGCACGTAGCTGCTAGAATTGCATACTTATGGTATATGACTTATTTTCAACAGGTTTTTTTCTGGTATATGTTCCCAGAACTTATATATAAGATTTTACAGATGGTCTAGTTGAAATATTTACACACTCCATTGTGTCGCATTGTGTAACATAATGTATTATGCCACATGTTACAATTCTCGCTGATTAACAAAAATAACAAGACACTTGACAACAAATATCTGTTCTTTTTATTTATTAAGTATTATGTTTTTATTCATTCGTATTAAGATCAATTAGTTGTGACGTCTCTCTCAATTTCTGTAACATTGGCAGCAGAGTGATAATCTCTCTTAGTTTACTTCTTTGTTGTTATCGTGGTTGCGCTTGTTGAAGCAATAGAAAAACACCAGCAAGTATTTTCTTCTAAGTTTGCATATTATATCCTTATTGCTTTATTAAGAAAACAATTAACACTAACTCATAGAACAAGTATAAATGTAATAAAAATGCAAGAATAACGTATTTATTTAAACTGCAGAAGGAAAGACAATATGAAATGAAAAAAAAAAAACCCAAAGTCCTTTAATGCAATACGATTAATTTTATTGCCAACTGAAGACAATGCAAAATGTTTTACCTCCTAATGAGAATATAAAGCAGTATTCAAACCATAATAAAAAGACAATGGTAAATAAGAGATCAGAAAGAATGAGAGTTCAATGAGTCTGGAAAAGTTTTGATGAACGATATGTTTACTTCTGTACAGAGTAAAAGGGTACACATTTTATTTCAGCCGACACCGTGTGCATTTATGTGTGCGTACATACATATCAATGAAGGTAAGTGTGTGCGTGGGCATGTATTAGTGAGCCTTTATTTTGCTTTTATTTAATCCTCTAATTAATAACAAAGGTTAACTATTGATATTTTTCAGTCATAAGAAATGATAATATTTCATATATGAAAATACTATTGATATAATTCTATGATTTTACATGGATATTTTAGAAACTTATCTAGATAAATAGCTAGCAAGAACATTAACGCATCATAATTCATTAAATCAATTGTATTGTAGGGTATTCCTTTATATATTTAGTCCTTTATTCCTTTATCAGCAATCAATGTACGAACGTGGAGCTACCCCATATTTCGTTCTTAGTAACTTGTAACATTAAATAAAAACATGGCCACTCTGAATATTATAAAAATCACTTTGTTTACATTTTGAACCGCTTGTCCATGTTGAAGCATTCGTTTCCAAATTACTCATAAGTACTTTTTATCAAAACGCCCTCTTACAGGTGACAACGAATAGAACGTCTTAGTAGAGAACGGGGGAGAATATTACACAGTCATTAAAACTGATCAAACAGTTTAATACTGTATGAGTTCTCTCACTCAACACGTGATCTTCTAAATGAATCGCGCTTTCTTTCTGCGGCACTTTTCCTTATTATATATTATCAATGAAAAGAATAAAATGCTTCGAAATTGTATTGTGTAAGTGTTATTTAAATTGTATTGTGTAAGTGTTATTTAAATTTATTGTGTAAGAGTTATTTAAATTTATTGTGTAAGTGTTATTAAAATTGTATTTTGTAAATGTTATTTAAATTGTATTATGTAAGTATTATTTAAATTGTATTGTATAAGTTTTATTTTAATTGCATTGTGTAAGTGTTATTTAAATTATATTGCGTGTTATTTAAATTGTATTATGTAAGTATTGTTTAAATTGTACTGCGTAAGTATCATCAAAATTGTATTATGTAAGTGTTATTTGAATTGTATTGTGGAAGGGTTATTAAAATGTTATCGTGTAAGAATTATTTGAATTGTATGGTGTAAGTGTTATAAAAATTGTATTACGAAAGTGTTAATTTAATTGTATTGATACATTATTATGTAAATTGTATTCTGTAAGTTGTACTTAAAATGCATTGTGTATGTGTAATTTAAATTGTATTGTGCAAGTGTCATTTAAATTGTATTGTGTAAGTGTTATTGAAAATGTATTGTGTAAGTATTATTTAAATTGTATTGTGTCAGTGTTATTTAAATTGTATTGTGTATGTATTATTTAAATTGTATTGTGTACGCGTTTTTTAAATTGTATTTTGTAAGTACAATTTAAATTTTATTGCGTAAGTATTATTAAAATTGTATTGTATAAGTGTTATTTAAATTGTATTGTGCAAGTGCTATTTAGATTGTATTGTGTACGTATTATTTAAATATTATTATGCAAGTATTATTTACATTGTATTGTGTAACTGTTATTTAAATTTATTGCGTAAGTCTTATACAAATTGAATTGTGTAACTGTTATTTAAATTGTATTGTGTAAGTGTTATTTAAATTGTATTGTGTAAGTCTTATTTAAATTGTATTGTGTAAGTGTTTATCAAATTTTATAGTGTCAGTATTATTAAAATTGTATTGTGTGTTATGTAAATTGTATTGTGTAAGTTTTATTTAGTTGTATTGTGTAAGTGTTATAAATACTGTATTGTGTAATATTATTTAAAATTTATTGTGTAATATTATTTTAATTGCATTGTGTAAGGGTTATTAAAATTGTGTTGTGTAAGTATTATTTAAATTGTATTCTGTCAGTGTTATTAAAATTATATTGGTTACGTGTTATTTTAATTGTATTATGTAAGTGTAATTTAAATTGTATTTGTAAGTGTTATTGAAATTGCATTGTCTAAGTGTTATTTAAATTGTATTGTGTTAGTGTTATTAAAATTGTATTGTGTAAGGTTAATTTAAATTCTATTGGATAAATATTATTTAAATTGTATTGTGTAATTATTTAAATTGTATTGTGTAAGTATTATTTAAATCCTATTGTGTAAGTGTTATTTGAATTGCATTGTGTAAGTGTTATTTAAATTGAATTTTATAAGTGTTATGTAAATTGTATTGATTAAGTATTATTTAAATTGTATTGTACAGGTAGTATTTAAATTGTATTATGTAAGTATAATTTTAATTGTACGGTATAAGTATTATTACAAATGTATTGTGTAAGTATTATTTTTTTGTACACAGGAATCTCCACATTATCAAGGCCAAGAGTCCATTCAAGGATAAGGCTTAAAGAGGGTACAGTAGGAATTGGACAATACAGTATAGTAATCATTAGTAATGAAAATTCGGTAAATTTGATAATTTATATGGAACGGTTCATCAAGAACTTATTTACTTGAACACAACCATATTGTAGTCAGCCGGAAAGCAGGAAAACGGAAGACGATTCGACAGGCGTGCAGTTCTAAGAAAGAAGCTTTGTTCATGGAATCTATGTTTAGGTTTAGGCACAGATAAAGAGTGGGGGAAATTATTGATAGTGTTTTCAGCTAGACGAGTGTTTCTTGTGAAAGTTTGGCGAGGGGGGGACCATAGATTGAAGCTCAGTCGAACACTTTCAATGAAAATAACGATAAATCTGAGATAAACTCGCAACATCTCTTCTGTGAGATAGAGGTTGCAGGGAAGAGAAAAGGACATCTCCTACGAGGCTACGAAGTCTATTTTGAACTCTATCAAGGCAGGACAAGTCCTTTCTAGCAGCTCCTGCCCAAATGTGGCAACAGTATTCCATCCTTGAACGTACCTGGCTCTTATATAGATAGAGAATTGCATCTGCAGTGAGATATATACCGGATCGATAGAAAGATCCCACCATTTTTCCAGCGGCCTTGGCAACAGATTTGATGTACGTGTTCCATTTAAGATCAGGAGTAATGGTCAAGCCCAGAAGCTTGTCAAAACTTGAGGCCTCCTGAAGACGAGAGCAATTCATTTCAATTGATGCCAGATGTGGATCAAAATGTTGATGATGTAAAGAGAGAAGCTTGGTTTCAGATGCATTAAAAGTAACCAGTCACTCCTTTCCCCATTGTACTACGTGCTCAAAATCAGAGGAGAGAGAATTGGAGAGAACTTGGTCGTTTACTGTCTTAGATATGCTACCATAAATGGTAGTGTCGTCAGCATAAATGTCTACAAATGATGTAAGGATGTGATTTGGAAGATCATTAATGTAGATCAGGAAAAGAGTTGGGCCCAGGATGGACTCCTGAGGGACACCAGCATTAATACTGTGAGCTTCTGATTTTTGCCCCTCAACTACTACTCTTATGAACCTATCAGAAAGAAATGATTTAATAATTGAGAAGACATTTCCATCTATACCATAGCTGGAGATCTTGTGAAGTAAACCTTTATGCCATACCCTATCAAAGGCCTTAGATATGTCAAGAGCAATTGCCCTAGAAAGGTTGCCTCCGTCGAGAGATTTGCTAATCATATGAGATATAACTGTAAACACATCTGCTGTAGATCTAGCAAAACGGAAATCATACTGAGTGTCACTAAGAAGTTATTTTTGTTGAGATGGTTGAGTACTACTGTATTTTACACAGATTCCAGCAACTTACTCATGACGCACAGGAGACTTATTGGCCTGTACTGAGAGGGGGATGAGCGATCATCTGAATTCTTAAATACAGGGCATACTGATGAAATTTTCCAGGGTGATGGTTAGCTATTCTCCTTAAGACAACGTTTAAACAGTTTTGTAAGTATGGGCGCTAGTTCAGGTTGAAGTTTTTTGAGTACTATAATTGGAATACCGTCAGGGCCAGTTGCTTTACTGGAATCAAGGTTTTTGATTAGCTTAGCAACATCACGTACAGATATACATATATCACATAGCGTTTTTTTCTGATATAGGAGGAAATATTGGGGGTTGGCGGCCTTGGTCGGAAAGGGTAGAATTAGCTGCAAAGTTCTTGGCAAAGAGTTTGGCTTTGTCTGATGCTGAGAGATTACCTCAGGTCCGTTGATGATAGTTGGGATAGAGCACACGCTTCTGTTCAGGATTCTGTTTGCTATTTGCCAAAACTGGTGGGAACCAAGCCGCTGCTCAGCTACTTTGGACAACGGATTGAGCATACAACTCTCTTGCGTTCTTTATTACTTTCTTACAATGGTTGCTGGCAGTCCTGAAAGCGGCTTTAGTTTCCATACATCTATTACTTTGGAAGCAGTGGAAAAAGTGATTTCTGTGCGCAATTGCAGCAGCACATTTTTGAGAGAACCATGGCTGGTTGTTAAGCTTTTGCTAGAACTTTTTCGAGGGTATAAAACGGTCTATACCTACAATAAACCATTCCGTCAAGTCTGATACTATAGAGGACACATCCTTTTTAAACATGGAACGCAGAGGTAGATCCGATATTAATGTGCGGAAGCTATCCCAGTCAGCCTTAGTGTATCGATATACTGTACGATGGAGAGGTACGTCTGGGGACTTATTACATTTCATTTTTATCTTAATTGATACAACAGAGTGGTCGGGAGATCCAAGAGGCGACAGAACAGAAACTGAACATAGTTCAGGGCAAGTTGTGAGAAAAAGGTCTAGTAGGCTTGCATACTGGCCGTCATTGTCGGGCACACGGGTGGGTTCATGAACAATCTGAGTGAGGTCATAAGCAATGGAGAAATCATGACAGAACCTCCCCTCATCATCGGTCTTGCTTGAGTGGGTCAACCATTCCACGTTGTGAAAATTGAAGACTCCACATACGTGAATGTTAGCTGAAGGATAAGCAGATAGGACTTGGTCAATTTTCTCAGATATCCTTTTAAAGATAGTAACTCCGCTGTTATGGGAGTGATAGAAAGTAAATATAAATGCAGTAGTGTGAGCTAAAGCAACCCAGAAGCACATATAGGGTAAGTTAGGATCTTCCCTGGAGATGTCCCTACCACATGGAAAGCCATCTTTAATATAGGCACATATTCCATGCCCATGGCGATCTTGGGGTCAGATTTAGAAGTTAAGTTAGAGTATCCTTTAATTGCGAACTCTTCTAGGGAAATAGCCTGTCCAATGCCAGTTTCGCTTAAAAATAAAAGGTCTGTTTTCGTCTCCTGTAATTGGGTTTCAACCTCTGGAAGGGTAGAACGTAGACCCCTGATGTTGGAGAAGGAGACATGGTAGTAGGGGTCTACGTTGGAAGTTGGAGAACCGGGTTTAATCGTGTATTTTTTCTTGAAATTGTCATGATGAAATTTTGGAATTTGTGGACTAGGTCGTCAGATTTACTTAGAGCAGGACAGAGAGGGGAAACTAAGAGAGAAAAAGAAACGAAGAATTTTTTGTAGCACATGATAAGGTAAAGTCGTAACAATTACCCACTAGTATGGCATCGAGAGGCCCCACCAGAAGCTACTGCATGGTCCAGAATCCATTCACCAAATGGCAATACAGCAGCCCCAGTACTTTGCACCTGCTGATAGGACAGCCTCCTTAGTGGTTAATCCAAGGTTCGGGTCCCTGACTATCAGGCGGATAACGTCAGCCCAGATAAACGTTTACCTCCAGCACCCTTACTAGTGACATGGCTACAAGGATAGACATAGAAACAGAAAATTTCCGCCATCTCTGCCAACTGTTCGCACAAAATACTGCCAACCTAGAAAACAGCTTTTTCTTCACTCTTATTCAGAAAAATCTCCCATTAAAAAAATGAGGACTGAGGGACAAATAAGGAGAAGCGAGAGTAACGGGAGCTGCCAATAACGCATCCACAATGCGTTTTCTACTCTCCATTAAAAAAAATTCTATTTGATAAAAGTCCAACGGACGTGTTTAAGGGAAAGCATGGTTATAGATTCCCCTCTCACGAACTAAAAATGAGTACAATTACGTAATCTATTTTTGCAATCAACTTGGTAGATAAATACACATTTATGGACGAGAAAAAAACTGGCATTTAATGAAACAGAAATACATAAATTAAATACTGAAATAAAATGTAGTTATTAATATTTTAATCTTAAAATAAAAAGTACGATTAATATAAAAGTCACTTATCTCAACAAAAACACTTCCGTCTTCAAAATGCAAACTGTAGAGAAGAATTTAAGTTTTAATAACGGTGTTCAAGAGACTTAAAAAAAAATTAACCGTTAAAAGAAAAGCGTGATTTTATTCTTGACTTTAGCTAGTCACGTTTTAAGAAACTTGCGATGTAAAAGAAAAGCGGATGGGGGGGTTACTTCCGATCTTTGAGATGAGGTGTTTTCATTGATTGAGATTGTCGGAGTGACTTCCTCATCTTGGTTGTTATCGTCACAACGTTTCGACCTTTTTGCTCTCCGGCCTTCATCAGGTGTTTTGTATTATTATTATTATTATTATTATTATTATTATTATTATTATTATTATTATTATTATTATTATTCCTAGTGACATTTGGCCGAGTGGTCCTAGACGTCGTATCAAAGTTTACAGTTACCCAAAGGTGGTGAGTTTAATCCTGAACGAAGGCAGTGAAAAAAGTAACATTCAAAACAGAGAATCAGCAACTATGCCCCAGAGCCTACCTGGAGTCCGAACACGATACCTCCGTAATAATAATAAAGGGTTGGGATCAAGACTCCTAACAAACGGTTTCCCAGTTCGATACAAGACACCTGATGAAGGCCGGAGGGCAAAAGGACCGAAACGTTGAGACGATAACAACCAAGATGAGGAAGTCAGTTCGACAATCTCAATCCGCGTTCAAGAGACTTTAAAAAAAAAAATTAAACGTTAAAAGAAAAGCGTGATTTAATTCTGGACTTTAGCTAGTCACGTTTTAAGAAACTTGCGATATAAAAGAAAAGCGGATGGGAGGGGGTTCTTCCGAAAGTTAGTTGGTGACGTTATGTTTAATTTAATTGTATTGTGTAAGTGTTATTTTAATTGTATTGTGGAAGTATTATTAAAATCGTATTGTGTAACCATTATTTAAATTGTATTGCGTAAGTATTATCTTAATTGTATTGTGTAAGTCTTATTTAAATTGTATTGTGTAAGTATTATTTAAATTGTATTGTGTAAATGTTATTTTAATTGTATTGTATAAGTATTATTTAAATTGTATTGTACAGGTATTATTTAAATGGTATCGGGTAAGTATTATGTTAATTGTATTGTTTAAGTGTTATTTAAATTGTATTGTGTAAGTGTTATTTAAATTGTATTGTGTAAGTGTTATCTAAATTGTATTGTGGAAGTATTATTTGAATTGTATTGTGGAAGTATTATTAAAATCGTATTGTGTAAGCGTTATTTAAATTGTATTATATGCGTATTATTTAAATTGTATTGCGTAAGTATTATTTTAATTGCATTGTATAAGTGATATTTGACTTATATTGTGGAAGTGTTATTAAATTGTATTGTGTAAGTGTTATTTAAATAGTATTGTGAAAGTGCTATATCAATTGTATTGTGTAACAGTTATTTAAATTGTATTTTATTAAGTGTTATTTGAATTGTATTGTGTAAGTGTTATTTGAATTCTATTGTGTAAGAGTTATTTGAATTGTATTTTGTAAGTGTTATTAAAATTGTATAGCGTAAGTGTAATTTAAATGTTATCGCGTAAGTATTATTAAAATCGTATAGCGAAAGTGATATTATAATTGTATTGTGTAAATGTTACTTAAATTGTATTGTGTTAGTATTATTTAAATTGTGTTGTGTAAGTGTTATTTTTATTGTATTGTGTAAGTCTTATTTAAATTGTATTGTGTAAGTGTTATTTAAATTATATTGTGTAAGTGTCATGTTAATTGCATTGGGTATTATTTAAATGGTATTGTGTAAATGTTATTTAAATTGTATTGTTTAAGTGTTATTGAAATTGTATTTTGTAAGAGGTATTTAAATTGTATTTTAAAGTGGTATTTATATTGTATTGTGTAAGTGTTGTTTTAATTGTATTGTGTTCGTGTTATTGAAATTATATTGTTTAAGTGGTATTTAAATTGTATTGTGTAAGTATTATTAAAAGTGTATTGTGTAAGTGTTATTAAAACTGTAGGTTGTAAGTAATATTTATATTGGATTGTGTTGGAATGAGGTAAATTCTATTGTGTGAGGGGTATTTCAATTGTATTGCATAAGTATTAATAAAATTGTATTGGAATGAGGTAAATTCCATTGTATAAGTATTATTAAAATTGTATTTTGTAAGTTTTATTTAAATATTATTGCGGTTGTTTTATTTAAATTGTATTGTGTAAGTACTATTTAAATTGTATTGTGTTACTGTTATTTTAATTGCATTGTGTAAGCGTTATTTAAATCGTATTGTGTAAGTGTTATTTAAATCGTATTGTGTAAGTGTTATTTAATTGTATTGTGTAAGTGTTATTAAAATTGCATTGGGTAAGTGTTGTTTAAGTTGTATTGTGACCGTGTTACTTAAATTGTATTGTGTAAGTGTAATTTAAATTGTATTGTGTAAGTGTTATTTTAATTGTATTGTGTACGTGGTATTCAAATTGTACTGTTTACTATTATTTGTATTGTATATTGTGTAAGTGTTGTATGTATTGCGTTGTCTTAGTGTTACTTAAATTGTATTGTGTATGCGGTATTTAAATTGTATTGTGTAAGCATTATTAAAATTGTTTTGTGTAAGTGTTATTTAAATTATATTGTGTAAGTGTTATTTAAATTGTATTGTAAGTGTTATTTTAATTTTATTCTGTAAGTATTATTCAAATTATATTGTGTAAGTGTTATATATTTTATATTGTGTAATATTATTTAAATTGTATTGTGTTAGTATTATTTAAATTTTATTGTGTTTATGTAATTTTAATTGTATGGTTAAGTGTTATTTAAATTGTATTATGTAAGCGTTATTAAAATTGTATCGTGTAAGTGTATTTTAATTGTATTGTGGAAGTGTTATGTAAATTGTATTGTATAACTGTTATTCAAATTGTATTGTGTAAATGTTTTTTAAATTTTATTGTGTATGTATTTTTATATTGTGTTGTGTAAGTGTTATTTAAATTATATCATAATTGTATTGTGTAAGTGTTACTTAAATTGTATTGTGTAAGTGTTATTTAAATTGTATTGTTTAAGTGTTATTTGATTTGTGTTATGTAAGTATTATTTAAATAATATTGTGTAAATATTATTTAAATTGCATTGTGTAAGTATTATTTAAATTGTATTGTATAAGTGTTATTTTAATTGTATATTGTAAGCATTATTTAAATTGTATTTTGTTTGTATTATTTACATTGTATTGTGTATTATTAAAATTGTATTAAAATAGTATAGTGTAATTATTATTTTAATTGTATTAAGTATTACTAAAATTGCATTGTGTAAGTGTTATTAAAATTGTATTGTGTAAGTTTTAGTCAAATTGTATTCTGTAAGTATTATTCAAATTGAAAGAGCGATAGCAATTAGGAACATGCCAGCACCACATAACGTGACGACTTTACAGAGCTTCTTAGGCCTCGCGAACTACTAGCAAGTATTTATCAAAGGCATGCACGACCTAAGAGCTCCGCTGAACGAATTATTAAAGAAAGAAACACAATGGATATGGACAAAAGAATGTCAAGACTCATTTGAGGAAATTAAAAAGACTTTGACGTCAGATTTATCCTTAACTTATTACGACCCAAAATTACAAATAATTGTTGCGAGTGACGCGAGCTCGTATGGTATAGGAGCATGTATACAGCATATCATGCCAGATGGAACGAAGAAACCCTTTCAAGGACCCTAATTCCGTCAGAGAAGGCTTCCTCCCAAATAGAAAAGGAAGTATTAAGCATTATTTTCGCGGTGACGAAATTCCACCGTTATCTGTACGGAAGACATTTTATACTGGAAACAGACCACAAGCCCCTAGTGACTATTTTCGACTCAAAAAAGGGCTTACCAGTATATACGGCAAATCGGTTACTCTGTTGGGGTACGATCTTGCTAAATTATGATTTTCAAATAAAACATCTACGTTCGGAAAAATAGGTCATACGGATGGATTGTCAAGGCTTATACTGAAAAGGGATGAAACCTTTGAAGAGTCAGTAATTGCATCCATACGTTCCAATTATGAGGAAAAAACATGGTGGCGAATATAATAAGAGAGTTACCAGTCACGCTTACCGATATAAAAAGGGAGGCTGAAAATGACGACGTCATCAAAGACATAAAGAAAAAATTAAAGGAAAATGACGGAAAAACGCAAAGTATATTTTCCTTATGCAATGAAGTATTATTATATAGTGAAAGAGTGGTTGTACCGAAACCTTGCAGAAAAAAAATCTTACGTGATTTTCATACAGAACACTCGGGTATAAATAGGATGAAGACACTTATGAGGAGTTATGTTTACTGGCGTAATATGGATGTGGATATTGCATTAACAGTAAACAAATGTAAAGGTTGTGCGTTAGTCGCTAAGGCACCACGGATAGTTCATAAACCTTGGAAAAAAACTGACCATCCATGATCACGCATTTATCTAGACTTTGCTGGACCGATCGAGGGACAATACTACCTAATCATAGTAGATAGTTTTTCCAGATGGCCGGAAGTAAAGCGGGTAAAAAACCCAACGACAGATAACACAATAAGTTTTCTGCATGAAATATTTGCACGTTTTGGGGTATCAGACATTGTAGTCACAGATAACGGAACACAATTTACTTCAAGTGTTTTCAAGGATTATTGTGAATCGTTTCAGGTAAACCATATAACTACACCACCGTTCCATCCTTGATCAAATGGATTAGCAGAAAGTTTCGTAGATTCGATAAAGCGTGCCCTTAGAAAATCGATAGGGACACCGACGGATAAAGCATTACAACAGTTCCTGCAAATATACAGGGTAACTGAGAACCCAAATACACCGTCGAAATTATCGCCAGCAGAATTAATGTTTGCGAGAAAAATAAAATCACCATTTGATATATATATATATATATATATATATATATATATAAAACGACACACACATCACGTAAAAGGTTTAAACCTGGTGATCAGGTATATTTAAAATGTTTTAGAAATAATATATCATATTGGGAGTCGGGTACGGTAGATAAACGTATCGGCGACTTGGTCTACATGATAAAAGGCTCAAAAGGGATACACAAAAGACACGAAAATCAATTGAGAAAACGTCATAGGAAGGACAACGAACAGGACAAACCTGAGGAACAAGAAGATCCAATTGATATAGTATACGAAACGTTTAATATTGAACCACCACAGACCATGTCCAAACCAAGGAGATCGGGAAGGAAAAGAAAGGCTATAGACCCAATGATAATGAACCCCAAAAGGAAAAGATATTGAAATCTACACGACTTCAAATCTTGGGGGAAGGGTGTTGTGGAGACGGCCACTAATTAGCATACGTGGATTAAAAGATATAGATAAAGTTATCAAGTCAGCAAGACCGGGCAGCTGTGTTCGAACGCCGGATAGGTAAGACGTATGTGCCGGTTGCTCCATGAAAGACTTTAACACGCCCTCTGTCGGACAATCTTCCAACTGCAGTACATCTCCACCTTTGTAAATATGTATTATCTTTTCGTCTTGATATATTTGTTTTACCTTTTCGTTCTGCGTTCGTGTTGTTATTGATACAGACACAACACTTTCATTTACACACGCTTTCCACGGTGTTCGTCAACGAGATTTGTGTTTTTTTCACAAAAACATAGTTTAAATAAAAATCTCTGATAATGAATTAAACATAGTTTTATTATAAATCCATGATAATAAAAAATGTATATAGTTTTTTTAGAAAACCAATCTATTATAAATAAGCAGACATTATAAATAAACATATAAAATTTGCAGGAATGCGTGAGAAAACATTTTGATTTTAAGCTAAACCATTTTTGTAAACTTTTATTCACATCAAACAAATTATATTGCCCTAAAGCGTTTAAAATTAATACAATCAAAAGACAAAATCATTCACCATGATAATAAAAGAATTAATGATTTATTTAAAAAAATAAATAAATATTCATTCATACTTAACGAAAAAAATCACATATATCATTTTAGTTTTTTAAATTTCAAAATTTAATAATAAATAACTTGTTAATATATATAAATCTCTCCTATTTTACAATATTTTCCTGACAATAATTTTTTTCATTACACGTGTTTACATGGGAAATTATCCTTGTATTTAGGAAAAGAAAATTCGACCACTTTTAGACAATTTCCGTAATTCTCCTCTGCAATTCGATAGAACGGAAGGACTTCCGATTGTATCTTCAAACTTTATTTTATGACATCAGAAGATTACGCAACTTTTGTGAGACGGCCACGAGATGAACGATACATATGAAGAAAATTGTGTGTCGCATGAGTCGAAACATAACAAAATATAATGAACAATCCGCTGCTGGTAATATTAAGATCTTTGTCCAAAGTCTCAGATAAAGTAAAGAGAATGGAATATTTCATTAAAAGTTAAAATAATAGAACTACGTGTACAAGAGGTTGCGTTTAGTAAAAGTAGTTTGGAGTGACACGTAGCAATAAAAAGAGAAGACATTTAGCTGATTAGAATCGATCTGTCCTATCTTCGTTGTGGTGAAAGCTTGACAGAGAGATTACGTGTAACACTATAGTGCCATAAGATAACAAAATATTAAGAAGTCTGACTCCATTAAGCAAAAATGCTATTGGCGTGTTATTTTTTGTCAGATTTGTCGCTGTACGAATAAAGGAGGGCACGGAAAAATCGATTGCTATATCACCAATTACTTCAGAGAGTCAAACAGGGGTTTTACCTTCACAGCAGTACATCTGACAATTATTCATAATCGTGAGTGAAAAAATGACCAACTCTGATACACACTGATACATTGGTCCAAAATGTCGATGAAATGTGCAAAATATTGTTGCCGTTAATAATTGGCCGAGGAGAAAATTACTGTAAATAGCGTTTTGCTTTTTTGATTGCAAATACTTGAATTTGAAGTGTTAGAAACGTAGTTGCAGTTAGTTTTCGCTATAACTTTGATTGGGTTCCTTAGTTTATCCTGTTTTGGTCTACGACATTATGAGACGTCGACATCCCAATATAATTTTGATAAGTTATGTATATACAAAGTCCGTCGTAAGTAATTATACAGTATATTTTTTTATAACTTTATTGATAATTAATACTGTCTTCAAATGTCATTCCAAAGCGGAAATAGTATATTTTATACTATTTTTATACTTAATAGAAACGTCTCTGCAGCAATTGATCAAATACTCTTAGGACTGTGTAACCAAATATGCCGTTCAGTCTCTAAAATGTTAGCAAAATACATTGAGTTCTATAGAAAGCAAATAAAGTTTTAATAAATTTTTAACTAAACATCTTACTTTATGTTGAAAAAAATTGCGTGTTTTATTTGTTATTAACTATATTGGAGTTGCGTATTTCTTCCATATTATATGGTTTATGTTAACTTGAAAATTTATAATTACTCATGGTGAACCCTGTATATCTATGTAGTGAAGTGGCAGTCGTGCAGTGTTTATTCATGCGAACTGTGAGCTAAAGTTTTGTCGGGGTTATTTACATCAATTTCCGGGTGTTACTGGGGTAGGAATTAATCCATATGATTCTAAATATAAATAGAATAGTAGGGTTATCTAATCTCAGTTAAGCAACTAGACTAGAACGAGGAAACCGAGAACAACACATGCGACCAAGTCATGTCATGTGGCATACCCATGTTGTCCCTAATATGTTACCACTTAATGGACAAAACTATGCCACGCCATCTCTGAAAAATCAGCAACATAAACTGAACTCCATTAAAAGTATGATAAACTTCAATAGACATGTTTTATGTCAGAAAAAAAAACTTATATGCAATCTTAGGCTATTTCTGTATTTCGTCCATATAACATGTGATATATTGTACTAAAACTCCCTTGTGACACCACCACCACGTGTCAATGGATGCAATCAAATGGGTGCAATGAGGCTGGCCCGTTGAAGTCGGCCGGCTGAGGTTATAACGCCCCTCTCACTGGGTTGACCTCCCACTGAGGAGTCAACAGTGGCTCCTAGAAATCTAAAGTCAAGAAAACCATGTCCCCTGGATCCGGTCACCCCTCGGCGACCGACAGATCGGTCCCATGGCATCGTTCCTCTTTTGTGTCCTTGTGATCACGAATTTCCAAATAGTAAAGGGTTATCCCAACACAGGCGAATGCTCACCCGGAAGAGTTCAACCAGAAGAGGGTTTATGAGTCCTGCTCCGGTTCGACCTGGAGTTCTGAGGATGACGCGCTGTTGTGATCTAGTTTATAATGGCGGACCTTCTAGACGATATGAAAAATAATAATAACTTGAAAACTCGACGTATAACGCTAATAACGCAATCCACATTATAATGTGATAATACTATTTAAGAGCAGTTAATTTTTACTATAGTCACTAATGCATTTAAGAGCAAAAAGAAGAGAAGGATAGAACCTAGTATACCACTGCAATGAGTAGTATATTAAATGTCGAGCAGTAAAGGCCGTCTACGTGTAAGTGAAGTATTGTAACAATCGACGAGACTTGGAATTTCCACTTGAACTTTCAATAAAAGTCAAAGTGAAAGATGTTAAAACTGAAATAAATAATTAATAAGGTCAACATAAAGTTATTTCAACTTATTTCTTTTGGCGAGGCATGTAAATAAGAATCATCTAACATCATTCTATTGTAATGATCATACGTCTAGTTCGTGATGGAGCCAGTTCAATAGAGGACCACCCACCTGTTCAAAGTATTTAGCACCGATCGTGCGACATCATCGTCGCCGGTGGAAGACGTTTAACACGCAAGTTAAGATGCAAAGAGACGCCCAAGAGTCGTATATGAAAGAAGAAACACACACACACACACACACAGAGTTTAGCATCAAATTAATAATGAATACAAAACCAAAGAAAAATATAAGGACACCGTCTCACAGGCATTTACACACAGAGAAAAAAATGCTTATTAAAATTTAAGCTAATCACACTGAATTGCATGCACACCCAAACGAAGTATTGCAGTCGGATATATGCATCACGAATACATTTAAGATACACATAACATTTATACATTGCAACTATGCCCTATTATGAAATATAATAAGCACTTCATTATTTTACGGGCGTAAGTTATTTCAATTGAAATAAGTCTTGGTATTACCGCGAAATAACTTATTTTCACGTAAAGAACAGTGAAATTTAGTTGGCTCGTTACATTATATACGTAAAAGGGTAAATGGAACAATACGATGCGACCGACAATAATATTTGACAAATTACAAAAGAAGAATACTATAAAATAGACTTTATATACGTACTAGAGAGAACTTGAATGCCTACTAGGCACTATCACTGTATGTCTGACGTATCACTCTGTAGGAGTTTCTGAGTACAACTTGACATGAGCATACTCCATATCAAAATGACATAATATTCATAGTCCTAATAAGATTCTCTCGGTATGGTTACTCCACACTGACTCATACTAAGAATGATGCATTTAAAGTAATACCATTAAGCTGAATACTCCAACAGACTAGATGAATTTCATTCATGGAATTCGAATAAGCTGGCCAATTAGTGAGAGAAAAAAACCCTAATGTTATTCATTTCGTTTTGAGAGATAAAGGAAACTTTACTGGAGAAGTCGAATACATACATACATATATATATATATATATATATATATATATATATATATATATATATATGTGTGTGTGTGTGTGTGTGTGTGAGTGTGTGTGTGTGTGTGTCCTTTATAAAAACAGCAACTACTACTCCCAAGAACGAGTTTGATTTTTGAGAATTTTGATAGAAGTCAAATTAAACAAATTGAAATTGTTTCTAATAAATATTGCTATTTATTAAAAATAAAATTGAATTTTTTTTCAAAATTTCAAATAGTAAGATATTTATCTTCAGGATTTTAATATTCGAAAATTTGAAAAAAAATTTTTTTTTCAATATCTAGCAATATTTATTATAAACAATTTTCCACGCTAGTCTTTCTAACCGTTAAATCTTAAATTGTTATCGAGTGTTTAAAAAAGTGAACTAATTTTTATCACACACGCGGTTGAAAAACTCCAAAATACTGTAATCGTACATATAAGCATCACATTTGATTAAACTACATGCTAGGAATTACCACCACCATGGCATATAAGAAGAAAAGGAGGAAAACACCAAACGAAAGCAAGAGAATAAACTGTAAAATTTCCTGAAGATATTTTACTATTCGATAATTTGAAAAAAAATTAATTTTTAATAAATAGTAATATTTATTAAAAACAATTTCAAACTCGCCTTGTCTTTCTAACCGTTAAATCTTAAATTATTATTGAATATTTTAATTGCTTTGTATTAAACTGTTTCGGCTTTTAGTTCAATCAAATCTGTTAAAATTATATAATATATTATGTTATAAAAAGCCATTTCTGCTTTGTGTAATAAAAAATAAAACAGTTGATTTTTTAGTTAAGAAGAAATTTGTAATTAAAAGATAATAACTTTACTTTTTTTGTTATTATAGTCAAGATTTTTCTTAAGATTAATACAAATAGATTCTCTTTTAAGATGTTATTTTCTATTTGTTAAATAAAACTCGTTCTGTTTCAATTAAAAAAGAAAATGCACTGAAAAGAGAGCAATCAAAGATTTCATATTGGAGTGGCGTATTTCATTAATAATAGCAACAGACCTTGAAAGATATTTATACCTCAGCAGCCCTAAAATAATAACGTCATTATTTAGAAACCCATTCTTAACAGAGGGAGATGGCATTGTTAACTAGTTTTTAATTGCACGTAAAATCTAATGAACAGACAATACCGTAAAATTGAATGTAACTTGAAAATATTTTTTTTTTTTTAGATAAGAACGAATTTGAAATTAAAATATAATACTCAATGTACATCATTGTTATGGTTGTAAATGTTTCTTTTTTTTGGTTTTCAATAAAAAGCATGCATAATATGTATGAAACATTTTGACATTTATTTTTAGTTTAATAGTCTGTCTTTAAATAGGAATAGAAAATTCTTTTTAGTTCAACAAATAAAAATCCAATCTTGAATTTTTAAACATGCCAATTCGAATTATAGATCGGCATACAATAAATATTTGTCAGAGTAGAACGAAGCATGAGAAAAAAAAAGAACTAAAAATAATTTTGTTAAAATATATTCTGAAACCATACATCTAAATAATCAAATTTAGTAAATATTAGGTTGGTGCAAAAATAATGTCGTATTTTTGACGTTCAACTTCAAAAGATCATAACTCCTTTCATAACAAACCTTATTAATCGAAATAAAAACCATTAGAATCGACACATTTTTGCCAAAGAGAAACAAGTTTATTCATCCCATTAGCACAGAAATCCGGAGTTCTGGAAGCGATGAAGTCATTGATGGCCAATTCAGCATTATCTCGGCTTTTGAAGCATTTTTCGCAAAAAAAGATTCTCGAAAACGTGATAATCGGTGGACGAGAGGTCCGGTGAATATGGCAGTCTCGTAACCCAACTCGTTCATCTTCTGCAGGACCAGTTGAGCAACATGCGAGCGAGCGTTGTCATGGAGGAGAATTGATCCCTTCATATTAACCAATTTCGGGCACATACGTTGGAGCTCCTAATGCATTTCTTCAATTTATCGGCAGTACTTCTCCACGGTAATCGTTTCTCCCAGATTCAAGAAGCTGTGATGGATGAGACCGGGCCCAAACCACTAAACAGTCACCATAATCTTTTTTTCTCATCACACATCACAATCCGCTCGAGAAATGGGTCGTTTTCGTTGCGCAGAAGGAGCGTAAAAAACACCTCAAAACGACGATATTTTTTTTATTACCGTTCAATTCATGCGGCACCCATTTATCCAACTTTTTTACTTTCCTATTTGCTATAAATCGCGAACGACTGTTGAGTTGTCGACCTCGAGTTCAACAGCAACTTCTCGTGTGGTTTTGCGAGAATCGGCTTCAATTAAAGCTTTCAAATGTTCGTTATCAACCGCAGTCGACCGGCGGCGACCGTCTTCATCTTCGAGGCTCTCGTCACCGTTGTGAAATTTTTGAACCATCGTTGTGCCACACGTTCGTTAGTGGTTCCTGGAACAAACGCATCTCTTTTCGCCCTAGTTTGAACTGGAAAAAGAAAATTGTGCGGATTTGAATTTTGTTCATGCTGTCGAAAAGCCTGCAAAAAATTAATGAAGAGATTGGAAACGGTAAATAATAACACGATTTGATAGAACTTAAAACGCCCTTAAAATGATATAGAACATGGTGATATATAACATGGTGATATATAACTTTTAATTAAATCAAATATCATATATAAAATAACATGTGAGAAAACGATATTGTTTTTGCACAAACCTAATATTTGTCTCATTTGGAATTGGTTTTATTATAGGTGAAAGGTGAAAGTGTCGTCACCAGACAGACATTTTCAAAAAACGCAATTCATCCATGAAAGTTAATTTACCTCGTGTTTATATTTAGAGAGAGAGAGAGAGAGAGAGAGAGAGAGAGAGAGAGAGAGAGAGAGAGAGGGAGGAAAACATCAATGTAGTTAAATATAATGATCAGTTTTATTTACACACTCAACATTATATTCATGATATCACTCGCATAATAGAGACAGATACCTCAACTAGTGGTAAATAAAAGAAAAAGAACGAATATTGCAAAGAAAAAGAAATAAATACGTGTATTTCTTGGTAAATGTTCTTTGGTTGCTAAGGCACAATCAGACAGGTACGTGCGGTCGTCTACTCTGAGTTGACATTTTAAATGCCATTGCACGACGTTTCATTGCCATTACTTTGTGTCTAGGCACGACATTAAGCACTTTAGTCTGTTAAATCATTAAGGACAAGATGCTGGTTGTCAACGTAAACGAGAAGGCAAACTTTGACATTCCGTTGCACTCAACTCCACTTGTGTGACATTGCAAATTAACAAAAGCACGCTCACATGAAATCGCTTATTTATCGTATAATCGTTATTTAAGGAAAACATTGTGTTCATAAAGTACCTCCGCAAATATATTGTTTACGCTTCACTATTTCTGCCTGTGAAATCTCTACTGAATAATTATCTTTATGTACTCTTATGAGGAAGTGCTAGACTATTTGTACCGATCTCTTAAAATAGTTTCATCCTCGAAATGAAGTAAGAATTATACTCGAAGAAATGTGCAGAAAGTTGGAAGTGACGGCATTTAAATATAAGGTAAAACGACAGTGTATATTTAATGTAACAATTTTATTTTGGTAAGTAACAAAGAAAGCTATCCAACAGAAAAGCGTAAATATACAGAATGAGGGATTTATTAATACGTGCTCTCTCGGGTTTACTGTTTCTTCCCTATAAAGAGCTTTTCACTCGACTAAACGGATTCTGTTTATACTCTGTATAACAGGCATCGCATCTATTATATTCAAATTGCTTTGCTCCTCTTTCGAACTACTGCTTTCTTACGTAAATATTTGTTCGTCTCTCAATGGTTTATTTTTTTGGGGGGGGGGTAAACTAGTGTTAGCTTGTTATGTTTGCTTTATATAAGTAATATGGTATCCACTAGTCCTATACTAGTCAGTTTCGCCTTTTATTGTTTATCAGTACAATGTTTTAATCAGTCCTTTTCCTATTGATCCCTTTGCCACGGTGTTTTTCGAGCTCTCTCTCTGTTCTATTTCTTACTGCCCCAAGATTGTCATTCAAATTGAAGTTATCATCCTTTTAGTGTAGACAGGTCCTGCTTTAAAGGATTCTTTTCATTTGCGATGTGTAACGTAAGATAAATTGATCTCCTCCTCATCTTTTCCTCCTCGTTAGTAAAAAAGTGTTGAAGAACAACTTGCATACGATTGACAGATTGTTTCCTTTTATCTGACATTGCTTTTTGTGGGTTACTGCTACAATGCATTCGGACACATCAATCGAAGTGAAAATACCAGACACAGGAACGGTTGCTTGAGAGAGCCTTATGTGTGGTTTTGATCCAATGCAGTCAAGCCGTTTTCTATTATGGTAAGTTATCTAGGAAAAGAGGCTGTAGCAGTCTGTATTTAAGTTAATATAAGCTGGATCAAGTAAACCATAAATAAGTAGCGATTGTGTTCCATTTGTCCAATCCACGCGACCCTTAAAAGGAGAAAGGAGACAACTACTTACTAATCCATCAGTTTCTTATGAATTCCAATACGAGGACGAAGGTAAATGATGTGGTCTAAATGCATTATCCTCAAACAGGTAATTAGAACACCCATAGAAAACTAATAAAAACCATTATTTAAACTCAATCATGATTTTTCTTAACTACTTGCGATATACAAACTATGACCTTGGTATATAGTTGACTAGATCAGTCCCTAATGGGTACTATGCATAGTTACATCATTACAGTATCGTATCATAAGTCCAACTTATTGTTAGCTATATTATTTCAAATTAACAATTCTTATTGCCGACCCACGCAATCAGACTATAAGACGCACCGTAAAACACCGTCGATGATATTATTCTTTTGCACCTGTCGAAGTCAGTTAGATAAAAAGTTAGCGAGTAAAAAAAACTGACAGATGTAGTAATTTCAAGTACAATTGTAAAAGCAAATATATTTCTAAATTTTCTTTTTGGCTTTAATATTTACTTCTTCCTTTCTTTTCATCTTTTTAAAAACATTCACTTTTTCTTTTTACCTTATTTCGTTCCTTTTAACTTCATCGATTCAGGCGTATTTTTTTATGAATATGAATAGTCGTACGACCACTGGTGAAAAATAATTAAACAATCCTTTTCGAGTTTCTTGCTATTCCCTCCCTCCCGTAGAGTACTTAAAGAAACAATCGATAAAATGTAATCATCATCTCTCCTAATATACCAGCTCTCTTTAGGATATTGAGCACTTTTAGTTAGCTATTTGCCCTATCTTTTAGTTTAGCTATCATCACTTTGGACACCTATATCTAGATTACTGCGCACTTATAAAATCGAGGAGGCCCACAAAGCACTACTAAAATATTCAATATGCAGATAACCAGGCACGAATATGAGATTAACTGTTGTTTAAGTGTTATATAGATCAATTGATTTGTTTTCATTTCCTAAACGATTCTAATGAGTTGAAGCAACAGAAGAGATAATTTTCTACTGATCATTACGTCTATTTCTTTTGATAAGCTAGTTGACAATTTCTTGATTTGAAATAGGGTCTAACAACTTAATCTTAACAAATAAGACTGATTAGTGTTGTAATATATCAAAGACGTGAGTTTTCGTTCTTGAAGCAGAAATCACTAAACTGAAATTTCATGCAACATTTTATCTTGTCTTAAGAAGTTAGCGTTTTTTAATAAACGGGTGACGTTGGTAACTTGCTTGGTTTATCTTAGCATTAAACTACAATTGTGCATGTGTGTAGTATCTGATTCTCACCACCATTTTTTATAACTCAGTCAGAATGGAAACACACAGAGTTTAACGCTAAGATAATTCAAGCATGTTATTTTTTTATTTTAAGTCCTGGCTGGTTTATTAAAAAAATAAACTTAAAAAAAAAGAAAAAAAAGCGCCACTCCATCGCAAGGTAAATTTGCATGAAAAAGTTAATGAGATATAGAAGATACTCGCAAGTGTACAGACCAAACACTGTACAGACCAACGAATAGTACAAACATGTAAAACATTTCTCCTTGTAGATGTTCTCATTTCTTTCTCTTTTCCACCACAAACAAGGTATATTGCCACTTTGAACGTAAGAGGCTACTGTTTTTGATTGTGTTTAACAGAAAACTGTAAGTATTTTAGCAACGAGATGTCTATTCATATTACAATTACACGTCTACAGTCAGGGAAGCAAAAAACAGGGAGAAAATTTCAAAGATTAGCAGTCCGAGGGAAGAAACTATTACAGTAGATAGCTGTCCGGCATCTAGTGAAGGGGTATAATTTTGCTACTTGTCGAGTTACCAGGGAGTGTTATGTTATGTAGTTAATAAGTAGTTATTTTTTAAATGTAATATATTTTTTGACTGTAAAATCCCTTAAGAAATCGTGACACTTTTTTTTATAAGAACATTTAAGAAACATTTAAACTACTTATGAAATTGTATTTGCAGCGTATTTCTACACAGTCATTAATTCTTTTTTTACAGATTTAATTCCCCCTTAGCAGTTTTTCTGCTTCTCATGTGCACTACATCACCCTACCAGCATCAATAATCAAACTACCAGGGAGACCCAACGTTTCCCAGGATTGAATGAGGATCAACTAATGTTTCATACTTTCATATTTTATTTTCATCGAAATCCGTGAAATAGCACATTTTTCAATCAAATCGATTAATCTCTAGTTGGGGACCCACTGCGATGCACCTTGAGAAAGCTACACGTGCGTACCTGCAGTGACTTAGTCTGCAATACATTGTAATTGCTATTGCACTGTAGAAAACTTACTGTTGATTTTATAAAATTATTTTTATATAATGGCTTATCTTAAAATATTTTATATGGAAAAGTCAAGTATTATGGTTCAAGTGTGCTCTAAACAAAAACAACGCGCCATTGTCATATCAAAGAAACTACTGTTGGTTTTATATGCCGAGCCTTCTTGCTTGTACGATAATAAAACTTCTCAAATACACTCGTGCTGTTAGGCTGTATAAGGCGTAAACTTTGTCATTCTTTAATCGTTTTTTTGACTATCGATACTTAATAAAGACATTCCGATACAAAATCTATACCTTTTCCAGTTATAAATGGGGATAGCTCATTTCAAAATGGAAATAGTTCAGTTCAAAATAAGAAATTTAAAATAAAGAAAGATTAAATTTATAAATCTTTGGTGCTACAACAAGGTATTGATTTGTTAATTTTTTTAGCCTAATGCTTAGGTTTACTGAAAACCGCGATGACGGGGAAGTGTGAAAGCACGTATCTTGGAGGTATATGAGATGGATGGAAATTGGAAAGCTTTAGCGGAAAATCTTTCTATTCCGAAAACCACCCTCTATCGCTGGATTAGTAACGGAAATCAAACTGATACAAGAGGAGGGCCTAGAAATGTAAGGTCAAACAGGTGCATTTTGATTTTATTTAAGTACTAGTGGATAAAAATTCTAGGATCACATTAAATGTGATTTGTGAAAGGAGTGAAGCCCAGTTGGGGTTTAAATTGTTCAAATCTACAGTAGCGAAGCATGTAGATATGATGACTTATATGGTTAAAGCTGTAAGATTTGTGCCCGAAAGTGCAAATTCAATTGAGAATAAAAATAAACGTTCCAAATTATTGAATTACCAATCAACTGGAAAATCCATTTTATTTATCGATGAAACGAACTTTAATGTTCAAATTTCCTGGAGAGATGGGCGTTCTCTTAAGGGTAGGCGATGTAACGTAGTTTCAGCCGATACTCAGGTGCCAATATTCACGTTATTGGATGTATTGGTCCCCATGGCGTCGCGTACCATTAAATTCAAAGATGATCTTTTCGAAAGGAAAATGCACAGTTTTGGATGCGAGAATGTTTGAGAGCTGCAAAGAAACAATATGGGGGTCCAGTTGTGATGGTCGTTGACAATGCGCCATGTCACTCAAACATTGAAGAAGTTTTTAGTTAAGAAGAATTTCTAGGATGTGAAGTGCTTAGCTTGGGACCATACAGCCCAATGTTTAATCCAATTGAATAGGTATGGTAGTTAATCAAAGCTTACGTCAAGCAGAAATTGGCTGCTAAAATTGTGAGTATTCTTGCAATATAGAGAAGAGATGGCTTGTCGCTTACTAAAGAAAGGGCTTCATTAATTGAGGAAAATTCGGGAAGGGTTACACCAGAAGTATGCAATCGTTTTATAGCTGGAATTCAATCTAAAATTCATGCAGCTGTAGCATTAGAAGATGTTGTGTTCTAATAAATGACTTGAAGATTTTTTTTTATATTATAAAATGTTAACAATTTTATTGCTAAAATAATTTATAAAATATTTTTTATATTTATATTTGTAAAAATTTTTCCATTTTGAACTGAACCATTCCCATTTTGAAATGAACTATTTCCATTTTGAACTGAACTATTCCCATTTTGAACTCGAAAAGGCATATATACGAACACTGCCAGGCACATAAAGTATATTTGTGTGAGATTTAAAAAAAATCGGCCCATCCGTTTTCCAATGCAATAGGGTACGAATTCACACACAGAAACAAAGTTATTTTCTATGATAGCTAGATATCTAGAATAGCTAGCTAAATAGATAGACGAAAACAATTTATATTTTCACTTCCGACCCTTCAAAATTATAACCGATTTACAGTTTCAATTATAACAATTTTGCTGCGTTTTCCGGTGTTGATTGAGGAGGCGGTGGTAATTACATGCAAATTTTCATATAATCCCTGCAGCCAATAATGAATCAAGCTAAGCAAAACTGTCTTTTTCCCCTTAATCATCGGAATAATTAAAATGCTGATGATGCGTGTCACGTTTTTGGTTGCGTATTTTTTTCGCCTAGAAGCTTTATTACATTAATGACTAATTTTCTCAAAATAAATTGGATTTGAAATTAATAGTTGGGTATTTTGCAACACTGCAGACGAGATGAGAGTTTCTCTATAATAAAATGGGAAAATAAATCAGTAGAAGAATAATTACTTTCTGTTAAAGTTAACATATTTCCAATTAGATTTTCCTTTGCAAACATTTACGGATTTAATCTGGATTCCACGTGTAGACGGCTTTTAAATTCATTCATCGTAACTGGAAATCGACTGCGGTTTATTTGGGAATGATCTATTTATTTATATGAAGCACATAAGAGCTAAACCTAATCTTTGATACTGACAGGACATACTGCATTTGATCGCATATTTTTGCCAGTAGACGTACAAATATATATTACATTGATGTTCTCAAAAAATAAAAAAAATAATGCCTGGGAGAATGGTCTTATGACAACAGAATACAGTAGCTACTCGTGAATTGAGTATTGTAAGATAGAAGTAGCACAATTTCGGACTCAGACACATAGGTATCAAATATTGCTAACGCCAGAGACTACTGTAGTAAATATCAGGTATATTTAGACAGCAAGATGTTTGTTTACATTACATTTATATTTCTCAATGTTTGTATGGTCAATGAAACAGGAAACAATAAGTGAATTCTTAGGACAAACGGAAAGAAACACTAAGAAACTATAGTAGAATATCTTCAGACATCTAGGGCCCGCTACAGTAAAGGGTGAGGGTTTGCTGCTTATCGGGTTGATCAGAAGTATCTCTTTTGCACGTGTATTTTTGTTGCACGTGTATTTTTGTTGCACGTGCATTCCGTGAAAGTACTTGTAAGATAAGCACAAGGATTCAACAGTGGAACGATACTAATAAGGCATAGACAGACAGAAATAAACTGCAAGAATTGTTGGATTATAAATTTCCACTTTCTCCAATAGAAAATATTTAGTAATTCAAACACCGGACCAAATATAGTAACAATACTCAATGCACGGGCGAAACAGCAGTTAATATTTTAGTTTAAACTCATGTGAAATTTCACATTTTTCTCCATATTTTGATGACAAAAGGTCGGATAGGATGTAAACAAGATACAGGGTTGATTTGTCGCCCTACATAAAACAACACTACATATTTATTGTAAAACTTTTATTGAAAAATCAATTTAATAACTTCACTATGTAGTAGAGCTGACATATGTTCAATGTGGTCGTCTTCAGCCTCAATAACCGCTTCGATACGGGTCCGGAACTGGGAACATGCCTTTTCCACAAAGGCCAGAGGGAATTCGGCGAATATTCGGCGGATCATGCTAGCTCTGGTATTGTAGGATGTCATGTTCGTGATGTTCTCGACGTATGACCAAGCGAAGTAGTCCAGCGTGTTCAGGTCGGGGAGGAGGGGGTCAGAGAGAGAGAGAGAGAGAGAGAGAGAGAGAGAGAGAGAGAGAGAGAGAGAGAGAGAGAGAGAGAAGGATGCAAAGCCGTAGCACTCCCTCTGGAATAAGGCCTGCGTTTCTTTGGACTTGTGGGCCGGCGCCGAGCCCTCCTGCTACACCATGAGTTGCCAGCGGCCACCTGATTTCGCCAGAGGATCACCACACTCTTCAGCACATCTAAGTACACATCCAGGTAGAAATTTTGGTGTTGACTTTCAAGCTGACTTCGAAGATGTGAAGTGGCATGATGTGGTCTTCACTTGAAACTACACCAAAGATCAAAACCATGACCAAGCGTTGAACCGTCCGAATTTGCATTTTGAGTGTGCTGGCAATGGTTCTGTTGTCATAACTTGGATCAGTGCAGAGCATGATTTATACTCGGCGCGTCTCCGGTCTCGATCGTTGAACATTGTGCTATTTTCAGACACGATAGAAGTCTCATATCGTCCTTGTGATTTGTACATATTTGCACAACTAGTAGATGGCATGTAACAAAAAAAAAGAAGAAAACTGATTTCTGCAAACAATAATAGAATCATGTCTTCTTTTCTAGGGCGACAATTTTATTTTCCATCCTGTATAAACTATCTACACCCTACGACATTATCCATATGGCCAATTACGTCATTGTATGTTGTGAGAGAATTGCGTTAAGAAATACAATAGGCACATATACTAGACATACTATAATCACAACCACAACTGCTGTTTATTCCAATTTGATTTCATTTGAAAATACATAAACTGTGAAATATCTTTTATGAAATACGTTTTCTTGTATAATAAAAAATAATAAATCTCTTAATTTCTTCATATGTAGTTTTGGATGCTTTAGAAATAAAGATACTTATTATCTTGCCATCTAATATACGCCGAAACGAAAGAAGTAAATAGACAACCCGCAAAAAATAATTCATAGACATTTTTAAAGTCTCTGCTTTTTCTGTCACTCAGGGCTGTAGAAAGCAGTAGTAAAAGTTTTAAACATTGATATTTTATATTAATTGACATCCAACATCCCATTTTTCACAGTTCATGAAGAGATCGTCACATTACAATGGGATGATAATCAATATTATCTGTCCTCGATCCATCAGGATTCTCTGAAAGCAGTATTCATTATTAATGACTAGTGGCGCGCTCGGCCTTGTTGTGTCATAAAATACGCTTAAATATATTTTAATCCATGTATATTTCGTATTTATTTCCACAGAGTTAGTTGTTTAATAGATATTGTTTTGTGCCTAATATATATTAATAATTCCAAAAGTTAAAAAATATGACTTGTGTGCCATTAGCTAGAATCGAAACTAAAACATTTAGTTCTCCAGCTGTGTGACCTATTGACAGATAGATAACAAAATTTAAAATTAAACTACTTCAATATATGAATGGATTTGCGCACGTGCAAAAGCAATAGATACATGTCAGCAATTTTAAATGAACATTTTGCATTTCAGCTTGCCGACATATTTGTGCAAGCGTTATTCATCGAACTAAACAAAGATTTTATTTGTGATAAACCATTCTTGGTATATGATTACTATTTCCGGTTAATTTCAGTGTTATGTGACCTGTAATTTAAGAGTTCATGGTCATTGTACCATTTGCATCTAATTTAATACGTGTATCTTTACCCCTCAGAAACCGGAATATGACGGTAACTAAGTGGCTAACGACAATATATTCAACATATGAATGAATTTGCACATGTGCCACACTGCTTCAAAATATAAAACTCTGAACAAGAATATGAGAATGAGCTCATTTGATGTAACCTCGTTTCCGAATATCATTAATAACATATGACTATTGTTATAATTGTGTGAAAAAGTGACTCGTAGTAATTTCGAAGTGCACCGGTTCTTCATCGAATGAATAAGTTAGTGAAGCAGTAAGTAAAAAAGGGAATATTCGAAAGTAACAGGGCTAAAAGAACATTGTCTGCCAAGAAGTCTTGGAGTAAATTAAAGATTTTCTCTTACACTATGGTTTTATTATTTGTATTGACCTATGCAGCACAATATTAATTTCTAACATTTATTAGTAGTTATTAATTAATCCTATTTGGGCCAGTTCTATATTTAAAATATAATGGACACAATTTCCATAAAAATGTGGTTAAACTCATATTTGCTGCATGTTGTTTTTTTTTCTTCCCCCAAACTAATATCTAGAAAATATCAGCTTTATGAAAACATATTTGTAAATTAAATGTCTTTCCCATTCTGCGGAATTTTCACGGATCCTGCTAGTATTTTAATAGTAAATCACCACTTATTTAGGCAAAAACGGTTAAATAAATTGTCAGCTGAGAAATGAAAAACTTCGGAAAGTATTTGAAAAAGATTATTGTGCTCAGCTTAAATTACTTGCGGAAACAGCGCATAACAAGAATCTATTGGTATTTAATTTTAAGATAAACATCTTGCAATCCACTGAGAAGCAAACCCGTGGAAAAAGTTCCGGAGGTGTGAAGCTCTTGCGAAGTAATTCTGTTTGTGGAAGTTCCGGTTGACACTAGATACATGAATGAATAGAGAAAAGTTGTGATAGCAAAGCGAGATTTGGCTTTGAATGTCTTTCGAAGAGGAATGTGAGGCTGAAGGGTCGAGAGTCGGTTCTCTTCCATAGAAATAACGACAGAGCAGACAGAGACTCGCAGCGTCTCTTTTGTGACAAGAGAGATGTAAGGAACGAAAAATATCATACTCCACTAAATTATAATTCTGTCTCGGCAACTAAGAGTACTCTGTACAACCTCCATGTTTGTGATTTTAGGTTTTTGAAAATATGAGATTTATGGCTGTAAAATACGACCTGATATTTATAATAATTCTTCGTATTAATTGAAAATAATTATTTTTGAAACGTTTAAATTACTAATTTAAAAGATTTAGAGGTGCTCTTCAAAATTAAAAAAAAAATTAAAAACGAGCGATTCCTCTTCCAGTCAGGTAAATTGCTTCCAAATAATATATTTTACTTGTAATCACGTTTTAGAAAAAAAAGAGCATACTAATTTCGAAGTACACGGAAAAACAATGTCAGGTAAATGCCCGAAAAAATATAATCGCCATCTTTATAAAGTATACGTTTTTTACTCTTGTCGAATACTTATTAATTTTGATGAACAGCGAACAGCGACTTAGTATAAATGTTTTTAATACCTTTGGCGAACGCAGTTCATATAAACTGTAGTATTAAAATATATATATTAATATCAATATTAAACATTTTTGTTTCGGAAATGAAGTTATGAATTGCAGGCTTTTTGTAGCTAAATGTAGAAATTCAAATATCTAGGTTAAGTTTGTCTATTATATCCGCTTTTTTTCGAAGTTGAGTGAGAGGCAAGAAGGTTCAATTCTAATATGCATTGATATTGCGCAAGTATCCGTCATATATATATATATATATATATATATATATATATAGTCATGATCATATTTATTGACATGGTCCAATAAAACAATAACATTTTGTTAATAAAATCTCATAAAAATGGTCAGAATCGAAGGTTACCATGTAGTATCATATGTATTTCGAACGGCTCTTTCTGATGCAACAATTGGATTAAAAAAAAATTGAATACTAAGGAAATTACAAACGAATTTTCTAAATTACCGTGTTCAAAATTATTGGCACGGCTTATTATTTTCATCTCTTACCAGCATAATTACAACCAATTTCATGCTTGACGTGGTTTCGTTACTTTTTTGTAGCCTTTTTACGTTATTATATAATGTTAATTTTAAAACGTTTTCTTTTTCGGATAAGTTTTAGACAGCGTTTGCTTTGAATTAATTTAACTCAAGAAATTTTCGTTATGGTTAAGACTAAGGAACACAGCTAAGACCTCAGGAAGCGTGTGATAGCGTTTCATTCCAAAAGTTTCTAAGAAGCATAACCTTCCCAAATCCACCGTTCGAGCAATCGTAAAGAAGTTCAAATCACAAGGTCACCTTATGAATTTGGAAGGTCGGGGGAGAAAAAAGCTGCTGTCCGCGAGAGCAGAGCGAAAAATAGTTCGATGTGTCAACCCAAACCCAAGGGTCACTGCTGGGGGGTGTAGAGGAACAGAGAAGCCCTGGAATGAACGTGTCTCGACACACAGTTCGCAGAGTTTTGAAGAGAGCTCGTTTGAAAGCATGTCGCTCGAGGAAGACTCCCTTATTGAAACCTGCGTATCTGAAAGCAAGGCTAGAGTTCGCAAAGCGCCATATTGATAAAGATGCTACCTTCTGGAAACATGTTATATTGTCCGATGAAACGAAATTTGAGTTAATCGGCTATAATAGTGGTTCTTCTGTTTACAGGAAATCTGGCGAAGCCTTCTTGCCTAAGAACACTATACCAACTGTGAAACACGGCGGAGTCAGTTTGGTGTTTTGGGGATGCTTTGCTGCTACTGGACCAGGACGACTTGTTAATGCCACATGCATCATGAAAAAGCAGGATTATATTAAAATACTGCATGAAAACCCGAAGAACTCTGCTACAGAGCGGTCACTTAGTCGATGTTGATGCTTCATGCAAGATAATGACCCAAAGCATTCGGATAATCTGACGAAGAAATGGCTTGAGGACAACAATATCAATGTTTTGGAGTGGCCATCCCAGAGCCCGGACCTCAATCTTATTGACAATTTGTGAAGGGTTTTAAAATTGGGGATAATGGAGAGTAAACCTAAGAATCTCGCTCAGTTAGAGGATTATTGTCAGGAGGAATGGGCTAAATTTACTGATGAAGAATACTATAAGTTAGTGAAAAACTATAATAAACGACTTCAGCAAGTAATTTAGGCGAAAGGCTATACAATCGATCATTAGAATTACTGTGCCAATAAAGTTGAACAAGGGAATTTTGACACATCGTTTGTAATTTCTTTATTATTCATTTTTTTAAATTCGATTGTTGAGTTGAAAAGAGCAGTTCAAAATATATATCATATTTTGGGATTTCTTTTCATTTAACCCTTTTCTGAAGGATTTTTAAGACAAAATGAGGTTTTTATTGAGCTGTGACCATAAATATGACCATGACTATATATATATATATATATATATATATATATGTATATATATATATATATATATATATATATATATATATATATATATATATATATATATATATATATACATGAGGAGCGTCCCAAAAGCAATTTCCCCATATTTTTATTATGCCCTAATAGATCAGGGAGGATGAAAAATGTCACTGTTATGATGACTGGACTTATGCATTCATAACATAATAGTTTTATCTCTACGTTGCAAATATTGATAATGTGATAATCTAAAAAAGCACGCCAGTCACGAACGTGCGTCAGAAGTTTTCCTTATAATACCTTTACTTTACATGTTATTTTAAAGAGCGTTTTTCATTCTATCTAATCGTTTAAATTAAAAGCGTTTAAAACAATTATGTGTTTTTTTCAGAACGTTGAATACAAGATGGAAAAAGCAATTTCGCACAATTTTCTTATTTCAATTAAAGCTAAGCTGAAAATCTGCTGAAACAGCTCCCGATATCAATTACTACTGAACGCACAGCATGATGGGGGTTAAGAAATTTTGTGGCGGCAACGCGAGTCTTGAAGATGATGAGTGTAATGATCGGCCAACGGATGTTACAACGATCAATTAAGAGCCTTAGTGTTCAAGAACTTGCTTCTGAATTAGACCTTATGGAATGCATAAAAATCCGCAACTACACCCAGCATTACTCAACAGAAGAAAGCTTATCCTTCTCTCAATGGCCAACCGCACGTTGCGAAACCGACCTTGCAGAAGTTGAACAAATTGGGCTACGAAACTCTGCCTCATTCGCCATACTTACCAGACCTATCACCTACCGACTACCACTTATTCAAGCATCTTCACAAGTATCTGCGTGAGATATGCTTCGAAAAACTAAGCGATATCAAAAACGCCTTCAGCGACATAATCGCAACCAGAACGAAAACTTTTGACGTTACTGGCATAAATAAATTTGTTTTGCGTTGAATCCGATAATGCTTATTTCGATTAATAATTTTTTGTTTGTTTCATCTGAATTTAAAAGTTAAAAACCGCCAGAACTTTCTTCTCAACCTGAGTATTTCATGCTCTAGAACATAAAGTCTACATTTTTGTCGACACTTGTATAAAAACTGATTATATCAGAAAAGGGAATCTTATTGATTATATATGTATTATCAGCAACCTATATTTTTCTATTCTTTTCGAAAAGCGATGTATTATTGCTGATGGCAATTGTTCTTATCAGAATTCTTAGTCGACAAAGGGATAAAAGCATATGTCGACATCTACATCACGCCGTTGCTTTATATATAGTTACATACATCGAAATTATTAGATTTAAACAGAAATTAAATCAAGGCTTAACAGTAATTTGTGTTTTCGTTCTTGGCAATTGGAGAGGTGGATTTGGTGGATACATGAGAATACATCATGTTTTTTTGGGATTACTGCAAAGAAGTAGCAAGAACTCGTCAAGCGAAAAAGCACAGTCTCCACCAAGATACACAAATGGCTCTAGATTTCTTTTTCTACTAGTATAAGTACCAGTACTATTTATATTAATACTGCTAGTAACAGTGGTGTTTCCTTCGAAAAACACAATGTCTATTGTAAATGATAGATTGTACACGATTGATTAACCCGTTTCTTTCTTTTTTTTTAAAACTTTTGTCTAAAACAGCGCAGGTGTTTTTTTGCTTAGTTATCCATGCTATATTTAATTAAGTCGCTTTGGGCATATCTCTTAATTTCGGAATATTTATTAATTTGAAAAGTTGTATGGATTCCAAATTTATTCTGTTATCATTAGTTTTATTTGTGATTTGCAAAAAAAAAAAAAAAATGTTCCATGTATATTTCTCACAACTTTTAATTTTGTAAAGATAAATGTGACTTTCAATTTCAATTATTCACATGCCTTGGATGAACGTTGTATTTTTCTCATTATTCGGTTAAATTTAGGATTTTGAACTCGGTGCAAAAATAAACAGGAAAAAGTATTGTTCGAAATAGTAACTAAAACATACAACAAATGTTAAAATATAAAGTCTTGTATTTCGAAATAAACATAACGAAAGTGAGCTAAACTCATTACAGTTCACAAAGAACAAAAAAGTTCTCAGGATTCATAGAAAATGGGAATTATTGGTGAACGAAGCGTTTAAGGCGCGTAAATTTAGTTTCTGTGATAGAACGCAAATACCCTGACTTGTAAAAAATGTTCAAAATGCCAATATTGTGGATATTTAGGATAGTCATAGAAGATGTTATGCTCCTTAGCAAAAACTGTTTGCTCAGTGCAGCAGTGATTTAAAGATAGGAGGACGTCTATACGTTTGTCTGCTTCTGTATGGTGCGGAAGTTCACAAGCCTTTGTGTATCTCTTTGGTTTATGAGTATTCTTAAATGATCTACACTAATAAATATTCTCTTAAGCGTAAACGTCCGAGTAATTCTGTTTACACACCATTCAGAATCGAGGTTCTGACTCCAACGGGGTTATAATGATGTATACACTACCCAGTAAGCGAAAACATAACAGTTACACCTACGCTACTATGTTGCTCATATCTACGAAACACCTTGTATTCATTTGGTCCTACCAAGTCAGGCTGTCCGAAGATACCGACTTCTTGGCCTAAAATGAACCAAACAGTAATGTTATTGTTTTTTCCTTTCCTCTTGCAAAACTCAATGATGTTTTGCAGAGCTGAAAACGATAACAAAAATTTGCATCTAATAAACAAACGGACCATGAATAACTAACTGGAGATATAAGGAAAATCAAGAATAAAAACGGTTTCAAAAATTGATTGGATTCGACATAAAATAACCCGAAAAATGCTGGTACGTCATAAAACGAAACAACCACATCGGATAGCGTGAATAAATATATAAAGATATAAAGAACCTGGCACATAAAACCTTTTCTCCAAATGACCGGCTTCGGCATCAAATAACAAAAATAGGATAAATATACCGTAAGATAAAACAAACTTTGCATTTATGCTTTTATAAATGGGTGAATGGCAATGAAAGGACAATTCTAATATTTTCCCAAATTTCCATACGATTAGCAATTCTTGTCTAAATTCACGATTCCAATACAATTAAGAATTTCGATTCCGATTCTAAAATCGCCTAATCGCAAAAAGTAGACGTTCAAGTTTTCCTTTAAAATATGGAGACAATTACAGTTTAAATGTAAATATAATCTTCTTTTAAATCTAGGTATAATTTACTTTATAATTTGACAAAATACTTAATAGTTTTCCTTTATATATTGCATTCAGTATTCTTGTGAACTCATTGTGAGATATTCTTCTATATTTTTAACTTTTCAATTTTCCTACTCGTGACAATTTTATTATTTATTTCCAGCAGTCATTTTATGTAAATTCGATATTATGATCATTGAATTTTAGTTTTAACACATAATGTTTATCGTTTTATCATCATTATCAACAAAGAAAATTAAAGTTTAAAAAATAGGTTTGGAAATCGGAAATTTTGCTAAATTTTTCCGATTCTGATACAGATTCCGATACCCTGAAATGTTCTAATATTTCCGATTGCAAATTTCAATTTCGGTTAATTATCCGAACGTTTGCAAATGGCCAAAATACACCCAACAGGATTTTTAATCTGGCATAACCGATTCCAAACCAATCTTGTACTGATGTTAATTTTTATTCCGGACTATTATTCTCATCTTTTTCTTAGTTGTTTCACGACGTTTCGGCCAACTATTCCTCTGGCCTTCGTCTGGTGGTAACCACGACTGATAGGAACTCTGAATCTCCTGACTGCATTCACTGGAATTACTGCCTTCCGTAGTTGTTGTCGTCTCCTCACATTTTGGCCAAGTAAGCCTCTGGCCGGCTTTGGGCAGGATTAAAACCGCTATCTTTAGAAAATTCTCACCTGGAAACGTAGAGATTCAACGTCTCTATCACCTGCGCCACGGGACCCTAAGATCGATCAAGGTTGAATTTTTTGGTCTTGTAAATTCATGTTTATTTATTATCTGATCTTCCATAGTCGGGTCCGTATCGAATGGTATATATTATTTTAATTCTTTTACTCTACTACGACTATTACTACTTAATAATACTTACTTCTACTTCTACTTCTACTACTACTACTACTACTACTACTACGACGTCACTGAGTGGAAGATCAAAGCAATTGACCTGCGATAATTTTTAACGACATATAGAGTCGATTAATACATATTAATCATTCAGCGACCATTGGGTTTTGCTTTTGTTTTACAGTTTATCTTTTCAGCACGACGCAGAGCCTCAAGAGGAGGCAATCCTATCTATTCATGCAGAAATACCCCATTTAGTTGTTTTATTATTTGGTTTTATTATTTAATCTAAGTGCATAAATCAGTAAAAATAAATACAGAATGAAATAGTGGCCGCAGAAAGGTTATGTTAGAACGACAGTAAATATATAAAAAGAAAGGTTTGAATGAGATAGACAGATCGATAAATAGATAAATAGAGAGAGAGAGAGTGAGGGAGAGAGTGAGGAACGGCGTAGGCTATAAAGTAATAGCAATAAATGAGAGCAAAATAAACTTTGAACAAAAAAGGTAAAATGAGAACGAGAAAAGCAAAAAAGAGAAAGACAGAAGGAGAGAGCGAGAGAGAGAGAGAGAGAGAGAAAGAGAGAGAGAGAGCAGAGTACGAGAAACGTTATGAATGCTTAATATATAATCTCCAAACTTACCTTAGAGTTTTTAAATTATAAAAAAATGTTCAAGTTTTGATGATTTCTTTTCGAATTACGAGGTGCCTTCAATAAGTTTCCAAACTTTTTTTCGTATTGGGCACTTTTATTGATAACTAGCGGCTGCGCCGCGTCGGCACACACAATGCCGATTCAAACATAAAATCGATTACACTCAATATCAAATACATTCAACATCAAGTACACTCAACATCGTCTTACCATCAACGCTTACCCTGTGAACTAGGAGTATGGGAAATTCCCAAATGCGCAAAACAAAATTACTGAAAAAAAATACCCTAACTAAGGGTAAAGACGATGAGTAAACGTTGGATAAAATAATGGTTAAGATTATTACGAACTTTCCAGGATTCGAATTTAGAATCTTCTGATCCATGGTAAGACTCGTTACCCTTTGTGCCACAAGTCCTGTCCGTATAACGGAAAATGTTACCGCGACTTTATACAGACAGTGCTAAATTCCGTTGACATGGGCAGGTAACTTTTTCAACAATTGCACGAAACGGCCCAAACACCCTTATTTCGTTTTTTTTTTGTGTGACTCAACGTTTTTCGTTACGAACCATATATAGATAAGGACAATCTAGGGACTCATACTTTTCAGGGGAAAACAGAATTTTTCAATTCGGTGTATCCGATCGAAAGTTTTATTGGTATATATATATATATACACACCCACATAAATAAACATTTATCAATAGTGTTGATACACACATGGAACTCTAGTCAACTTCGAAATTATCTCCTCTGACTCTCATGCCCTTCTTGTACCGTTTCAACAATATGTGGAAGTCTCCATGGAAGTCCTCTTTTGTGAACATGCCAATGACTCTCGTCACATCCCTTTTCATATTCTCAATTGTATCATAACAACGACCTCCAACGTTTTCCTTGATCTTACAGAATAACTAAAAGTCACAGGGAGCAAGGTCTAGACTATAGGGAGGGTGAGGAAATGTCTGGATGGCCATCTTGATCAAATACTCTGTAACAAGGATTGTGTCATGGACTTGTGCACTTGCGCAAATCTTCCGCATCTTCAGTTCCTCGCGAGTAATTTTGTATACGGTTTCTATCCTGACATCAAACTGTGCACTTATTGTCTCTTTAGACACACGAGGTCCTAATCTATGAAATTCATTATTTGGCTAATCAACTCTGGTATTCTAACTTCTTTACTCTTCCCACACTTCTTATCATCCCTCACAGAACTCATGCCTTCCTTAAATCTCATGCTACTCAAAAACTAATGTTCAATTCATACAAGATGGTCCAAAAGCAGTCTGAAGCATTCCACACGTTTCTGTGGCATTTTCCCAAGTTTAAAAGAGAAATTTATTGCATATGGTTCCTATCAATTGCTCTCACGTCCAGATTGCATTTTTGAAATTTACCAGCTGTGACAAGCAGGCTTCAGTAGCATGCATTCCAATTCCTGCTGTAGCTGTTCATTTGAATTTGAAATGATAAAAATCGGTCAGTTATTTCATAAGATGTATAACAATAACATATTGAATTTTCGAGAGTCTAAGACAATTTTAGATGCCTGTACAAAAAAGAGTTTGGAAAATCATTGAAGGAACCTCGTAAATCCAGGCAGATGAATAAGTTTTAGGTAGTTGTCTGGCTTGCTATTTGTTTTTTTCAAAAAAAGTTCTTATTAATTCAATCGGTTTGGGGGCTCAAAATGGTTACGTGTTTTACTTTTGCCTGCAGAAATGGAAGGGCATATACTTCTTTATATACACACAAATGCACAGTACTCTTTATTTCAGTGCATGGTATACATACATATTTGTTGGAAGGAAATGAAAGTGCGACCTTGCGTCCAAGTATAAAACGAAACTGATGTTATGTTTTTATGGGTATTAAAACAACGTAAATACACACTTGTTCGGTAGAAATTTGAGCGTTCATTAAAAAATTCATTTTTGACGTTTGGGCTTTGAACATTCTACTTACAATGAAATGACATGCTTGAAAGATGCAGAAAAATTGATGAAGATGAGTTCCGGAAAAAAACATGAGACAACACCAGAAATAACAAAGACTGAGTCATCGATTGAGATAGAGAGTTGAACAACGTTGAAAGGCGAGATAAAAATTGAATTAGAAGAATGGAATGAAAGCAGCCATTAAAAACAAACAAAACATTTGAAGTCATTAAAGGAAGCTAATTAACAACTAACGCCCTTATAATTAAGCAAGTCTAATTGTTTCGTTGATTGACCTTGTAATGTTATAGCTAATAAAAGGCAAAACAAAAATATAACAAAATGGAAAATAAGACAAAAGAACACGTTAACTTATACATTCCTTCTCTATATATCTGTTATATTCAATGGATAATCGAAGGCGTTAAAAGAGGTTAGTGCTGATATTTATTTCGTAAAATAACCTAATGTTTGTAGCAGGCCGTATCATCGGTTATCAACGTACCTGCGTTCAATAAGATTTCGAGTCTTCCTGTAACAGAGCGCGAACGCGCGTATGCAAATGCATACAAAATGCGAAACACCGCCACTGTAAGGAAAATAACATAAAAAGGAGAGAGAGCGCGTTAGAGAAGGTGATCACGTAAGAGACGTTGGCTCCGTCATAGCCGTAACGAGAATTCAAGCGTGGCGGGAGAACGTGTATATAAATGTTGTTACACATTTTTTTGTTTCCTTTGCGGCGTAGGTTGCATACAACGTGTGTGTACCGCGTGCAAACGTGTCTAAGGTTATATATATATATATATATATATATATATATATATATATATATATATATATATATATATAAGCGTGCTGGTCAAAAAAATAGAACATCATGTTTTTTAGCGCTAAATTCTCATTGAGACGGATCTGTGAGATGTAACTGGTGCTAAAATATCCCTATCATGCTAAACTAACTGAAATAGTTGTTTTACGAAAGAATGTTTTTTTTTCATATCAATTGCAATGTCAGTTTTTTTAATATTTCGTGTTCAAAATAATAGAACAAGACAGTTTATTAAACAAAATAGTTTTTTTATTAACACAAATACAAATAAAATTAATGAATATTTAGTAGCAGCACCTTTTGCCTTGATAACAGCATCAATTCGTCGGGCATGGAATCAACAAGCTTCTCGCTATCATGTGTAGACACTGACTCCCATGTGTTCTGGATTGCAATCTTCATAGCTGCAAGGGTAGTAGGTTTTTCTTTGCGGAGCTTCCTCTTTATCTTGTCCCACAAGGCTTCAATAACGTTCAAATCTATCGAATTCGCCGGCCATTCAAGAACAGGGATCGATCATTTTCGGAGACAGGAAGATGTGATGTTGGCAAGTGCGCCAGTGTCAAGTCATGTTGAAAAATGATGTATGTAGCTTTCCTGTCAAACTGGAAAGATCACACGCCACCATTCGTCTGCAGTCCTGGTTTGATAAGCAGTTGCTTTTCAGATGAGTCTCAATTTTGTATCTCCTTCAGAGACCAAGAGCCACGTATTTGGCGAAGAACCACGGAACGTTATAACCAAGAATGCGTTAAGAAGTCCGTGAAGTTCCCACAGTCTTGCATGGTTTGGGGATGTATGAGTGCTAAAGGTGTTGGTAATTTATGCTTCATCAAAGGAACTGTAAACGCAAAAGTGTACCAAGATATCCTAGAAGCTAATTCACTGCCTGTGTTGGATAACCAGTTTGACAGGGAGGCTACAGACATAATTTCTGAACATAACTTGGCATCGGCGCACTCTACTAATACCTTCCTGGCTCCGAGAACGATTAATCTCTGTTTTTGAATGGCCGGCGAACTCGCCAGATTTAAACGTTATTGAAGCTTTGTGGGACCAGATAAAGAGGAAGCCCCGCAAAAAAAAAACTACTAGCCTTGCAGCCATGAAAATTGCAATCCAGAACACATGGGATTCAGTGTTTACACAGGATTGTGAGAAGCTTGTTGATTCCATGTCCCGGCGAATCGATGCTGTTATCAAGGCAAAAGGTGCTGCTACTTAATATTCATTAATTTTATTTGTATTTATGTTAATAAAATCTATTTTGTTTACTTACCTGTCGTGTTCTATTATTTTGAAACCCGAAATATTAAAAAACTGACATTGCAATTGATATGAAAAAAAATTCTGTCATAAAACAAATATTTCAGTTAGTTTAGCATGATAGGCATATTTTAGTACCAATTACATCTCACAGATCGTCCTTAATAAAAATTTAGCGCTAAAAAAACATGATATTCTATTTTTTTTGACCAGCACGTTTATATATATATATATATATATATATATATATATATATATATATATATATATATATATATATAGTCAAATTTCGCAGTCGAATAACGCAAATACAATATTGCATTCTGCCGAGTGATAATATATTTGAAATGATTTATGAAGTAACATATTGCATAAACATATATATATATATATATATATATATATATATATATATGCATATATATATATGTGTGTGTGTGTGTGTGTGTGTTTATGGAATATGTTATTTCATAAATCATTTCAAACATATTATAACTCGAGAGAATGCAATATTATATCTGCGTTATTCGACTCAAATGTGAATATATATATATATATATATATATATATATATATGTTATGACTTGCATTGCAATAAGCCACAAGGAAAACAGAACAACGGAATAGAGTTGAAACAATGTATTACTGGAACAAAACGTAAAAAGGTTACAACTGAAAAGAGTAGTAAACGTCACCGAGCAGGTGAGGGTCGCTCTGGTGTTAATATTTATTTGCATAAATATACACAAAATGTGGCACAAGGCCAAAAATAGGGAAGGGGGTTAATGTGGACCTATCTAACATAAAGTTAACTTAACTAGACTTTCACCAGAATACCAGAATCACTCTATGGGAATCCTAATTATAACCCGAAAAATGATATATACATGATGTGGGGGGGTTGGGCTAAAAATTTTATATACAAAAAGAATGAAATATTTACAATGAAAAAATAGTAGTTAGCAAAAGAGCCCCCCCCACTACTAAATTGTGGCAGATAGAAAGCTTTGTCAGTCGAAAAGACGCAGGTCCACACGAAAACTGACTTTATTGAATAAACACCACAAAGACGACCTGCATCACTGACAAAGCAGTCCATCCGTCACCTAATTGGGTCGGGAATGGGGGTTATCGAACCTAAGGTGGGGAAAAAAAGGGGGGGGGACAAGGGCAAACTAAAAGAGGGACTGGGACGATGAACACATACATACTCTAGCTAGGTTAAAAAATCAAACAATAAAGCCTAACTAATCCATACTAAACTAATCGGTCCGATACTGATGTCTTGTTAGTTCAGGATACCCAAAATCCTTTTTGACCTAAATCAAATCAGAAACGAATTCAAGGCCAGCTCCAGTCACTCTACACAGTCGCGAAGCTTTCACCCACCTTTCGTTGAAATTTACAGGAGTGAGTTTCACCTTCTCCAGCTTAATTCGCATTTTCAACCGATGCTTGAACATGAGAACAAGCTGGGGAGCAGTGAAGGTCTCATCTCCGTAAACCTCCTTCTGTCGTGTCGACCAAATCACGCCTCTCATAACAGCTAGCAAACACAGAAAAACATAACGTTCCTCTTTCTTCATACTCGGCGCCCAATTGCAGCACGGGGAAACCGCATCCAGCACAAAAAACGCCCGTTCAGTATGCGAACCGTGAAGCTCTCAACTAACTCACATAACGGTCGAACGATAGCGCAGCGGAAGAAAGCATGGCTTAGGTCTTCTTCCCATTCTCCGCATCAGACACAACTAGGTGTCATTGTAAAACCCGCTATGAAAAGTTTTTTGTGAACCCAGAGGGCATCTCGGATTACCAGCCAGGTGAGCGATGCCTCGTAGTTATCGAAACAGCTCAGCCCGGGCGCCCAAGGCCACATCGAGCGACGCTCCTCATTCGTGAAACCGAACTCCTCAATTTTTTCGTCTCGGACAGATCCCCTCACTAAAACCCTATATAGCGCTTTGCGAGACAACAGCCGGGTGTCAGAGAGGCTTTCATTCACCCGTTGAAGGAACTTCAACGCCTGTCGACACTCGCGATAGAAATGGCATTCGTTTCGGGGCCTCCTGCGTGCCTCCCCCTCAGCCGAATGCACATTCTCCAAAGCCGGAAAGGCTTTCTTAGTGTCTTCCATCCAGAAGACACCGTTCCCTAAGTCAGGTGTACACATTCGGTCTAGGTATATCAGCCTTAGAGTGTGTCTACGTATTTTGATATTCGGCATACCCAGACCGCCTTCAGACGGATGCAGGCAACAGATCTCCCGAGCAACCATGGCTTGCTTTCCGCGCCATAAGAACGCGAAAAGAGCACGCACTAGTTCAAGTAGTGAGGACTTCGGGAGTGGAAGCACTGATAGACGGTATAGGATCAGGGGGTAGATATGAGTATTGCATACCTCCGCCCGACCCTTTAAAGTTAGATTTCTCAAAGACCACAAATGAGTTGTGGTCTTGACCGCTTTCAACACTTCCGACCAATTTTTCTCCAGCTGGAGGTCGGGGCCAAACCAGACGCCGAGTAGCTTGCAGGGCCCATCAGTCCAGCCAAAGGGCCCCTGAAGGGGCGTTCCCCTCCAGGCACCAAGACGTAAGCCAATAGACTTAACGTGGTTGATTATGGCCCCTGTTACCTGTGCATACCGTCTTGTTTCCATGTCGACGACTCTAATCTCGGCATTGCTCGTTACAAGCACAGTCACGTCGTCGGCATAGGCGGTATACTTTACTGGGGTAGAACCACCTGGCAAAGTAATCCCGCGAAGGACCGGATTCACCCTAAGCTGGCGCAAAAAGGGCTCAAGCGCGATGACATACAGCATGGGTGATAACGGACAACCTTGACGGATAGATCTTGTTAACCTGAAGGGCTTCGATCTCACCCCATTCACCTCCACCATAGCACCGGGGTTAGCATACAAGAGGCGAATCCATGAGCGAAACTGGGGTCCAAACCCAGCCGAGCAAAGAACAGCCCCCAGGTAACGATGGTCCACCCTATCGAATGCTTTGGACTGATCTAAATTGATCAGCGCGGCTTCTGTGTCGACTTTCTCTATGATCAAGCGTATCGCGTGCAAATTATCTTGAATCGTCCGGCCCTTAACAGAACACGTCTGTTCGGGACTTATGAGACGATGTAAAACAACCTGCAGACGATTTGCTAAGATCTTGGCCAAAATCTTTAACTCTGTGTTTAACATCGTTAAGGGCCGGAAATTGCTAATCCCATCCCCTCCATTTTTATCTTTGCGAAGCAATTTAATGATTCCCCTGGTAAAGTACTGAGGTATAGACCCGTTCCTAAACCAGGAGTTGAAGAGTGTGGCCAGCAAAGGAATAAAAATGGGCGACAGCCTCAAGTACACCTCGTAAGGCAGACCATCAATCCCAGGGGTTCTGTCTAGCCCGACTTGTTTCAGAGCCTCAAGAACTTCTTCCTCTTTTATGCTACCTTCACACGTAGCTGCTTCGGTCGCTTCAAGGCGAGAAAAGTCAGCTAAATACGTGTCAAACTGTTCAATCTCCAGACCGGGCTCCATGGTAAAAAGCTCCTGCAAATGAGCTCGAAAACCCTCCAGGATTCCATCATTTGATGTTACGGTTCGTCCGTCCGGCAATGTGACACTGGCGATGTGTCGATCAGTCGCACGTCGACGCTCCTCCGCACGCATTGACGCGGCCATGTTTGTTGCCTCGTTCGGCACTCTTTTTAACCTAGCCCTAACTACTAGACCCTGGTCCTTCCTGTTATCCAGGGAGTCCAGTTCAGCCTTAATTGAAGTATAACTATCACTATCCACCTCCTCCACCGCCCTTTTTAATCTATCATCTAGTGCCGCTTTCGCTGCTCTAGAACTAAGATTGAGTCGATGACTAAAATCAGCAGCGAAGGACCTAATTACTTGTTTAAGTTTTCCCCACCACTTATTCCCGATAATGGCTCCCGTCAATTCCCTCTGTATTGTTAGTAAAAGCTGTTCCTGGAAGCCCTTCACGTCGAACAACGACGTGTTGAACTTCCAGTAACTAGCCATCCTAGGTTTAACGCTATCTAAGTTTACCCGAACCCGGACTAACCTATGGTCCGAATAAACTATGTTATGAAAACTTGGACAGTCTAAAAGCCCTAAGTCGACTCTCTTAACTAAGAACCGATCGATGTAACTCGAAAGTTGCACCGGATCGGAGCCGCGTCTACCTGTCCAAGTCCAAACTACATCCCCGGGCTTTTCGTTTCGAAATTTATCGACAAGATCAAACTTGTCAATAAAGTCTCGAAACGCCTTAGCATCCCGGTTCTGGTTAGTAGCCCTTGAAGTATTACCCCCGCGATCTAAATCGGGATCCAGGACCGCGTTCCAGTCTCCCGCTAAAACTATCCGCCGAGACGAATTCATGAAGGGCTCAATCCCCCGAAAAAAGGAAACCCTCTCGCCATGGCTATTGGGAGCATAAACCCCAATAAATCGAAATGCCACATCCTTTACGGTAACATCCAGCACGTGCACTCTTCCCTCTGGATCAGCATAGACTGGGTCACACGAAGCATCAAGAGTGCGTCTAACTAGCCAGGAAACACCCCTCGAGTGGGAATCAAAATGTGCTGAATAGAGCTGAAAGTCTCTAAGCAGCACACCCTGATAATCACTGGGAATGAAGTGCGTTTCCTGTACACAGCATATATCCACCCCGAGGCGTTGAAGGTCGCGTGCAACTCGAAGTTTACGAGAGGCGTCCCTCAACCCTCGGACACTCAAAGTAGCTAACCTTAAAGCCATTGTGATCTATCTAGGGTTGGGTATCCTTAACAAACATGGACGGTGCCAAGACACCGACAGCTGTCCCCAATGATCCTGAGGTCATCTCATTAGTGATGGCCCCATCAGGGGACAGACCACCGATGTCTAGAGGAAATGTTAACTTAATCGCTCTATAAAGTGAAGGGTGGATTTTTATGGGGACCCGTCCAACACATAGTTTCTCCATTTTAAGTATGTCAGAGTCGCTAAAAAAGGCTGCTGGAGGAATGATATTAAAAGCGGAGTTTGCTTCCTCCAGCATAGTTCAAACTCCTTTGGCCTCTTCACGACTTCTGACCACAGTTAAAAGTCTTTTGGCATTAGGAAAATTTTCTGGGGTTGTAATGTCCAGTTTGCTTATCTGCTTCACCGCGTAGAGGTTTCGGTAGTCTTTTCTAACGTGATTTTTGGATATGGTCTCTATATTAGCCGTGATCTTACACACGTCTTTGCCCTGAAAAAAAGGGGGTCTTTTCTTTTTCTGGTCTTTTTCCACGGAGGGACTTCTTTGTCTTTTCTTTTCAGAAGTAGAAGGGCGAGGTGATGGAGGAGGGGGCATGTCAATTTTCATAGGGGAAGCGGGAGGGGAGTTTTGGGGTGTATTGTTTGGGGAGCAGAATGGAGACGGTTTAGGGGACGGTTTAGGGGTCTTTTTGGATGGGGAGCCTAGGGTTGTCAACTTTGGGTCTCTTTTTGGTACGTTTGCGGGAGAGAGGGGTGGCGCTTTACGGGGTGATCTTTTCTCTTTTGGAGGAGGGGCAGGCTTTTCGGGGAAGAGAGATTCGGGGAAATCTAATATTTTTTCTTTTTCTTTTTGCTTGCGCTTTTCATCAAGCGAGTCCTTTATTTTTAGCAGGGCCTTAAACTTGTTGCCCCCCGGGTCTTTACTGGTCATAATGTCTAGTATCTGCTCTTTGGTCAGTTTATCCGCGTACGTTTTACGAGGCGATTTAGAAAACGGTACCAGCGTCCATTCTCTCTTTTTAGGTGATTCCATCTCGGAGTTGAATTTTTTTTCGAATTCTTCCGTTGTGATTTCTTTAATCACTTCAATTTTTTTGCTTGTGTTTGGCGTTCTAGCCTCAGGTTCGAGGTGCCCAACAATCACCTCTTTAGGGTTTGTTGTGTTTGTCACATTTGTTTTAATCTTTTTCGGACATGTGTAGGTTAAGTGACCTACTTCACTACAAATCCAGCAGGTCGGCCTCCTCCCTGTGACCAAAATGGGGAGTTTTTCAGCTCCCGCTTCCAGGAAGTAGGGTATTTCGAGGAAAGCTTCTTTGTTTAAAAGGATGTCGAAGGACCAGACTCCGTTGTACTGGTCCACCTCTATACCAGTAATATCACCGAATTTCAGGAGGTAGGCAGCTAGATATTCACCTGGGACCGCCCCTGGCACTTCGAAAATCGAAACAGTCGTTCTCCTCCGTCCTAGGTACTCCATTCTTAAAATGTATTCTTGTGTAATGATTTCTTTTTTAGTTAGTGCGACGCATTCTTCTTCTGTTTTAAACAGGGCGGCCCAGGTATTGTAGCCTCTGCATTTCGTTACACGATCCGCACGCATTCCTGCCGTTGCCAGTAATTTAGTTACAGTTTCCTTTGTTGACCTGATCAATTTTTTGGTCTTGCGATCTACCACAAAAAGTGAGATCGTTTTCTTGGCAAATTCCTGTAGCCGTGGTGCTTCTAACGTAACTCCTGTTTCTGTAACATATTGCAAACATTTCCTTGCTTCCGTTAAAAAGTTGTTAACGTCTATTTTAACTTTGGGTGGTTTTGCCCACCCATTCTTTTGTTCGCCACTTTTGTCCTCTTCCGACGGCACATTGCTGGCGGACGCCATGGCCGACGGGTTAGAGAGGGGGGGAAAAAATAAAAAAAAAAATAAGGTAAAAGTCCCGTTCAAAAATAACAGCAGGAAAATAACAACTTTAACAAATAAAACAAATTTAACACGGCAATAACAATAATAATAATAATATGTAAAACAATCGCAGGAAAAATAACAAACCAACGTGACGATAAAGACTCCGGGAGCTCTGGTGTTTAACCCACACCTGGGATCAAAAGGTCTATGGTTTATATAATGGATAGAACAGTCCATTTGGAGGGTGATTCCCCCACAACAATATATAAGCTGTTTGTTTCATACAGTGTCACGTAGATATATTGAATATCTTATTTAATGTCTAAGTCATATATTTTAATAACCGGATAAACCATAGGCGCATTTAAGAAACATGGTCATTATCTGCTAAAACACTAAGAGGGATTTTCTGCCTCTGATTGTAAACTGAAACTTCAATAAGTTTTCAAACTTTTTTTTTTGTATGGGCATTTTTATTTATAGTACACAAATGGAACTTTAACCCCCTTCGAAGTAATCTCCTCCAGCTGCAATGCATGTGTTGTACTGTTCCAACAACTTATGGAAGGCCCCGTGGAAGTCTTCTTGCGTGAGCGTGTCATTGACACTCGTCAAAGCCTTTTTCATCTCCTCAATTGTCTCATAACGATAGCTTCTAAAGTTTTCCTTGAGCTTAGGGAATAATCGATAGTTACAGGGAGCAAAGTCTAAATTAATGGGAGAGTGACGGACTATCTTGATGCTTATGACAACGTCTTTATTTCTTATCTGCTCTGAGCACCCTTGGAATCAAACTTCGCGCAAATCTTCCGCATCTTCAGTTCCACACGGATAATTATGTGTAGAGCTCCCACAATTACATCAAACTCTGCACTTATTGTCTCTATGGACAAATGACGGTCCTTATCTAAGGAAATCTTTATTTGGCCAACTACCTTTGGTATTCTGACTTCTTACTTCTCCCACACTTGTCATCATCTCTAACAGACTCTCTGCCTTTTTTAATCCCTTATAACATTCAGAAAGTTATGCCCGATTCATGGAAGATTGTCCAAAGGCAGTCTGAATCATTCCATACATTTCTGTGGCATTTTCCCAAGTTTAAAACAGAATTTTATTGCACACTCTTCTTCTAAAGTGTCATCACGTCCAGATTGCATTTTGAAATTCACCAGCTGTGACAATCAGGCTTGAGTAGAATGCATTCCAATTCTGGATCTTAAATCATAAAAATTGGTCGGTCATCCCATAATATATAGAGCGATAGCATACTTAATTTTCAATAGTCTACAACAATTTTAAATGCCTATACCAAAAACTATGTCATGTCTGCCCTACTTTTTAATGATTGCAGTATCTTTGTCACATGAGTTCCCTTTCTAGTTTTATAATCTTTTAACATTTAATTCTTTTAATGACTTGTTTCTTCTGTGAAAGCAACCATTAATTAAGTCCCTTGAAGATTTCTGGTTTTAACAGACCATTTTTCCGAAATACTTACATGTCCTGTGTCGCGACTATGTGAATTTGTTTCTAATAATAATAATAATAATAATATTAATAATAATAATAATATTAATAATAACAATTAAAAAAAAATTAACCTTGACCTGGGGTAAGTCGACTATACCAGTTTGTTTTTGCGCATGCACTAATTAAAAATTGTAGGTTAAACAACGTTATTTTTGCAGTATTTGAAATTGTATGGATTAAGGTCATACACTATCGAACATTGACGTTTCGACTTCGATTCTATCTGATAGCACACACGTCATTTTTATTACTTTTGAAATCACTACTATATAAAGGGTACACTATAATAATAGATAAAGAATTGGTTCTATAATAATAAATACGAAATCTGCATAAATTAAAATATAATATTTAAGCTTATTTTACAGCCGGGTAACGCTGGACGATCTGCTAGTAATTAGAATAGAAATATGGACATTTTTGATAGACAAAAGGCACAGCATATTCCACTACCCCTACCTGCCCTTTCTATGGTAAGAAGAGTTGTCTAAATCGTAGTATTTTTATATAAAAACTCATTCTTAATAGTGGAGAAGTCTTTGTTAAAGTATTCTAGTCTTACACATTCTTCGTCTGCATACCATCATTCGTTTGCATACAAATCATTAATTTAATCCCACCTATTTGTGAAACAATTCAAATAGCACTTTCTAACGATGAACTAATACAATTCATCAGTATTTTGTAAAATGTCTTTGTGTAATCCACCCCTTCCCGCTAAGAGTGATTTTTTGTTTGCAAAAATTATATGCGTGCATTGCACGGAGTTTTACAGTAATTTGAAAAATGTAATAAAATGCAACAAATATCTAATTAAATATTTACAAATTTTCAAAGAATCGAAATGAAAATCGGTAATTTAATCGGGATGTGGGGTTTAGAAAAGAATCTGTCAATTACACCTGAATCGAGAATAAAACAAAAGAATCGATAGTAATAAAGGAATTGTGAATTAAAAGTGAATCGATGATTTATCTAAATGGGGAATTTAGAAGAAAATCAGTAATTGGTCCCCCGACAAAATGGGAATACACCTGTCCGTTCGTCCGTTCGTCCGTCCGTCATTTTCTCAATACCTACGCCTTGGAATTCAAAAAAAAAAAAATTGCAAAAACATGATACACATGATATAAGTAAAAAAAAAATAACAGAACGAATTTTCCGGGAAAACTCCGGTTGTCCCCCCCCATAGGAGTTGCCTTTCGGATTAAAATGGCTAAAATTGACACTTTTGTGTTTATTAAAAAATTGATGCCTTGGATTTTTATAAAACTTTCTGAAAAGTTGTCACTAACTTATTTCTATATAATTTTGTTTTTCTATACTTCGTGTTAACCCTTGTATGTGTCCCAGGGGCTTTTTTAGGGCTAATAAAAACACTCCATTTTTTGAGACTATTTTACCATATTTGTCCAAAATTTTCTGTGTATATCTATTTAGCAGTTTTGCATGGTGCTGAACTCAAATTAAAATATGTTAAGGCCTTGGGGACTTTTGGGGATAAATGATGGACTTGGTCATTTCTTTTTTTTTTTGCATCGTTTAGTACTAATAATTTGCATATGTTAAGGCCTAAAATTGCACCGTTTGTTAATTTTCACCAGGATTTGACGTCCCCTGAGGACTTTTGGGGATAAATTGGGGGGAGGGCAAATGCTGAACTTAGTCATTTTTTTATACCTCGTTGATTGTGCACTCACGAGGGATCATGCATGCTTTACTTTTTATTGTATCGGAATCGGAACGGTTTTTAAATCTTCCCATCACTAGTAGCTAAGGTCTACTTTCATTTGTTTGGAGTGGTAATTTATTTCTGGGCTAGAAATTTAAGAGTTTTGTGTTAATACTTATGAAAATATGTGTTCTTTACAGTTTCATTTGATTTTCTCATTAGAGCAATCAGAGGCTATGCAGAGGCCGTTAGTAAATTTTCCCGTTTACAGCAAAATCATCTGACAAACTAAAAAAGAAATATTCACCACAGAAAAAAGGTTAGAAAGAATTCAGCAAAAAAAAAACAATAAAAAAAGAAAAAATTCAATCACAAAAAGACTTGATAACACAATATAAGTTATCAACACTTCACCCGTAAGCTGTCCTCTTATTATGAGATGAATCTTTTAACCTTTCGCACTCCCTCGCAGATGTTCCAAAACACAGTCGATGAGTCGCCTCAAAACAGCAAAAGGAAAAGTAATGTTCTTCACTATGCATTCAAAACAATGGCGACATGCTTCATTTTATTTTTATTTACGTTCTCGTTCAAGGCTGCGCAAAAAAGGCACATTTGGCTGCCATGTGTCATATATATAGTGTGCCATACATACGTTTAAATTATATAAAACTACATTAAAACGCCCACTTCTTAAGAATACAGCAAATAATTAATTATGAAAAGTGCTGATTGTATTTGTAGAGGGATTTTTTTCTGCGGGAAACTGTAACCATTACTTGCAGATGCAGATTTAAATTTATATATGATATGGATCTTGGTGTGAATATATATATATATATATATATATATATATATATATATATATATATATATATATATATACTAGCATTTCAGCCCGGCGTTGCCTATGTGTTTGAAGGTGTACGTTTAGCAAACAAAAAAAAAAAAGAAAGCGCTCAATTTTTAAAAACTTTGACCCCTATTATGACCCCTTAAAATTTATTGTTTTGGGCTCAAATCAAATTATTAAATTAGATCCATGTCAAATGGACCTATATCTAAAATTTCAATTCTTTATACCCAAAATTGGCGAAGGAGTTTGGTAGAGTTCTCAAAGGTCAAATCCTTGAACTTTGACCCATTTAACAGCCAAATTCTGTCCGAAAACCGATGGCAAAGATACTCCCAGATCTCAGTACCCTGTATATGAAATTTCGAGTCTGTAGACTGAAAATTAAAAGAGTTATTGCGTAGGGAAATGTACATATACACAGACGCACACAGACACGTTCACTTTTATAGATATACTAGCATTTCATCCCGGCGTTGCCCGGGTGTTCGGATGTTTTTGAGGTTTAGCAAAAGAAAAAAGGGATAGTAGGAAGGCAGGCTCGAACCCGTACCGCGAAGGAGGAAAACAACGGGGAAAAACCTGACGTCTGTTATGACCACCGCCAAACCGGAAGTGACTTATGTTTAAATTAAGGCTAGACAATCGAAAAGAGAGAATGACTTTCAAAACTATCGGCGAAAAAAGCGCCCTCTCTGTAGAAAAGTTTCTAGTTGAAGGTGAAGATAACGTTTTTAGTCAATTGTTCAATATTTGTCCTCTGAAAAGTCGAACTTCAAAACGATACTGATCTTGGTAAAATCCGTCGCCTCTGTCGAAAGTTTTAGGCAGACTTGCTAGCATACATACATAGATTTATATATTGGAAACTAAAAAATTTCGACCCAAACCGATTAAAAAGCTTGCCCTATCTCTGAATACCTTTTATGTCAAATTTCAAATGTTTAGACCAGAAATTGCCTGATTAAGTTGGTACACACTGCAGAGGTCAATTTTTTAAAACTTTGACCCCTATTATGACCCCTTAACATTTATTGTTTTGGGCTCAAATCATGTTATTAAGTTAGATCCAGGTACAAGAAAACTATATCTAAAATTTCAAGTGTTCAGACCCAAAATTGTCGGAGGAGTTTGGTAGAGTTCTCAAAGGTCAAACCCTTGAACTTTAACGCCTTATCAGCAAATTTCTGGCCGAAAACCCATCACATAGACTTCCTAAAATCTCAGTACCCTGTACATCAAATTTCGAGTCTGTAGACTAAAAATTGACAGAGTTATTGCATAGGGAAATGTACACAGACACAGACGCACACAGACACGTTAACTTTTATAGATGTACTAGCATGGGTGGCCAGCGTTGCCCGGATGTTTGGAGGTGTATGCTGAGCAAAAAAAAAAAAAATAAAATAAAATATTTTTTAATTTGACCCCTATTATGACCCCTTAACATTTATTGTTTTGGGTTCAAATCAAGGTATTAAGTTAGATCCAGTTCCAAAAAACCTATATCTAAAATTTCACGTGTTTAGACCCCAAATTATCGGAGGAGCTTGGTACAGTTCTCAAAGGTCAAATCCTTTAACTTTGACCCCTTAACAGACAAATTTCTGGCCGAAACCCGATTACATAGATTTTTCCCAATCTCAGTACCCTGTATATCAAATTTCGCGTCTGTAGACCAAAAATTGACAGAGTTATTGCGTAGGGAAATGTACACAGACAGACACACAGACAGGCAGATAGACAGACAGACACACATACACGTTCACGTTTATATATATATATATATATATATATATATATATATATATATATAGAGAGAGAGAGAGAGAGAGAGAGAGATATTAGGCTGTGGGTATTATAAAACTATATATATTAAGCTGTACGTATTTATAAAAAAATTCCCCATTTTCAGCAAAATGTGTATCAAAGTTACATTAAAATGCTCAGGTTATGAGTGAGTCTCTCTTATAAGCAAGTAATAAGTATTATGAAATATATCCCGAGAACATGCGGTTGGATTCAACTTGGATGCAACTACCAGAGTGAGAAATTGGGCACGACGATGTTTTCCACATTACATTTTAATTTCTACATGTTGGCACTGTCAGGATAAAAGTAGAAAATTGTCCGAACATTGATCGATCTTTACAGTGATATTTGTGATTTAGCAGCTAATCACTTGGGGCTTGAGTATTTGCGTTTAGAGGGATACTAGTGCAGTAAATCATATTTTCTCATGTTATGGAAATACTTGTAAGACAATAGCAGGAATTCAACTCTTCTGCGATGCTGGGACTTGGTAAATTTTATTACTGTAACAAAAAGGCGCCATTGATTTCGCCGATTTTGCAAACCTTTAACGGCATCTTCCGGGTCATTTTTGCCGCACTACTTGAACTGTACTGGTTTGATTTCTTTGATTTTATTTTCAACAACAAAAACGCGTTATAGCTTTTGCCAAGTTTTTCAAAATTTTAACGGCATTTGTGAGGACATTAATCTCATTTTGGCTGCATTACTTGGATCATATACATTGATTTCTTTGATCTTATTATCAGAACCTGTTCGTATTGTGTATAACTGTGTTATATTAGCCTGGTTCGTCATTGACACCGAGTATTTCTTTCTTATTAACTAAGCACTAACTATTTTGCGAGCATCATTGTAGGATTTAACAACCCTGCCTACAACACTCTTGGAACGTTTCACTTTCTCTGAAATCTCTCTAATTGTGTGCTTTTCCTTATGTAACTTCAAAATAGCTTGTCTCACAGAGCAATCAAAATTTTGGCGTTTTGCCGTGGTGCCGATTGATGCAACGTTTACAAATGACTAAGTAAACTTATTCATTAGGGGAAATTAAAAAAATCGAATATAGCATACTTGTTTTAATCAATTTCGGCCCTTACTTTTGGACGTTCCTATTTTAAAAATACATAAACAATTGTTATAATTCTTTTTCTATCCTTTTCAAATGATTCAACTCTGTATATTATTATAGATGATAACGACTATCAGTTGTCAAAATTTCAGCTTTTCACAGTTGTTATTTCTAACAAATATTAGGTTTTAAAATGGTGTCCCTTAGTTTTGGACGCTACTGTATAGAGGAGACATTGACACTGAATATTCTGAAATTCCACGCTGCTATTTTGCGTACTGGAAACAAAGTCATATTTAGTCTTTGTTGGAGAGCAATGGTGTCACAATATAAACACCAGTTCCTGTTTAATCACATAATTAGTTTAGGGGCAGATATTTTGTTGACCAGCCAAGTAACCCCTTATTTTTAATCGTGTGCAAGCGACTCTATAAGTCACTCTGTTGGTCCGTTGGTCGGTAGGTCGGTCTGTCGGTCGGTCTGTCGGTCGGTCTGTCGGTCGGTGTGTCGTCGGTCTGTCCGTAACACTTTTGTGCTTGGCTTTTTTGGTTAAGATCAAAGGTCTGTTGTTAATAGATGTGGTTCTTAGCTTTTTAAGCTTTTAGCTTACAGGAGCACCTCGACACACTCTTGAGGGTAGCATTATATTTGTAGAGAGTTCTATGTTCGAAATCCGAGCGAGGGAGGCTTGGGACTGCTCGATCTCCTGTGTCACAAGCACGCAGAGAGGTTGGCCCTCCTGAGCCGTTCGTTGTACGTAGACGTTCCATGGGTCACTGCGGTTGAAAGCTCGTTTTCCAATCTCACACCTGACCCCTCGGTCGAAGCACGGCGGAGACCGAGAGGGGAACAAACATTCTACGCCGAATGCCGGTCCGCACTTAGAGCGTTGCCGGGGACCAGTGTCTTCGAACAGTCTAGGAACAGGCTTTATCGGGAGCTAGTGGGGCGTAGCAAAAAGGAACCGCTATTGAAACGGACGGGGATGTCGTTGGAGGAGGTCCGCTCCCAGTGGAGTTGGGCGCCGGGACGGGACTTTCTTACAAATTCGGAATTTTCCCTTACCTGGCGACTTGTCCGGAATGCATTGCCCCTCCTTGAGGAACTCAACCTTTACAATGAAGAAACCCGGGTCTACTGCCTGCGCTGCGACGAAGACATGAGAGAAACAGCCGGTCATGCCTTTTTCCGCTCTAGAAGGCTCAAGACCCTCCTAGGGTACGTCAACGAGGTAACGGCTCGCATCGATGCCAAGCGCTCGCTTGAACTCGACGAATCATATTTTGTGGAGAACATTGATCCTCCGCTGCCTAGGGGGAAAAGAATGGTTTTTCTAGCGATACTAGCAGTAGCGAGGATGGTCATATGGATCACACGCCTCAAGCGAGTCCGCGAAGGGATATCTGTTCCGGATCGGGATCTGATCGTCTACTTTAAACGTCTGCTTAAAGTAAAGATCAGATGCGATTGGAAGAGGTTGCCTCGAGTGGCCTTTGACAAGAGGTGGGTGCATGACGCTAGCTTGTGCATCCGACGAGGCGCCAAGTTTGAATTCGTGTTACCACCATAGGCATGGCACATGCGGTACTGGGTCCTACGGAGCCCATCCCTCTAGGTTAGACAAATAAAAAGTAAAGAGACTCTTGACTGGTGGTACAAATGAGATCCTGTCCCCCGATGGTTTGTTTTTTGGCACTAGAGAATCTCCCAAGGCTACCCTACCACTACCCCCCACCCCTATCTTTTTGTTTTATCATCCCCTGATGAACCCCTACTCGAAGGTCGTCACCTAATATATTCCCCCCTTTTGTTTTTAATAATCTATTTATTTTACTCCCAACACCCGATATGATTTCTTCCCAATCCCCATTAGGGATCTCCATACTTGTTTTCGGTGCCCCGGAAAAAAGTAGGCGATCTAACTACTTAGATTAGCTTAGGGAGGGATCTTACTAACAATGCACTAATTTTATTTTTTGTACATTTTTTTTATATTTCTCACTCCCCAACACGAACTGTTTTTCTTCCAAATTCAAGAACTTTTTATTTTTTCCAATGAATTGAACTTTTTCACACACACACACACACACACACACACACACACACACACACACACACACACACACACACACACACAAACACACAAACGCACACACACATTTAAAAAAAATGCGCGCACACACACACACATACAGAAATTGTATATATATATCCTTTTTGCAAAAACGCTGTGGTTTTCATTAGTTAGCTTTAGACTCCACAGAGTGAATGAGGTATTGTGGTAAATGTTGCCATTCAAGAGTAAAGTCGCCAAAGACTCCATTTTTACTTTAGTTACAAAGACCCTGCAACACTCCCCTCCCCCGATCTTATAGGGCCTTGTGCCTAAATTTGTTTTGTCTTTTGGAGATTTTACTTTTTTAAATGTTTTAATTTTATATTGGAATTTTTTTAATTGAAATTTTTTCTTTAAACGAAATAAATTAAATATAAAGATCAAAGTGTAGTATCTGTTCCGGTAGATACTGCAAGCAAAGATCATATGTGAGGGCGACCCCACATTTAAGACCTTGGTCAATGTAGGGGCAACCCTTCATACCAATTGCCACTATCAAGCTCCCCTACTCCCCGGGGAGTTTGTCCCCATTTCCCCTTCACTCCTCACATTAAAAATCGGCCCTGTGCCTAATTTGTTCGGTGGGGGAACAAATAAATACCCTTCATACCAATTGCCACTATCAAGCTCACCTACTCCCCGGGGAGTTGGTCCTCATTTCCCCTTCACTCCTCACATTAAAAATTGGCCTTGTGCCTAATTTGCTCGGTAGGGGAGCAAATAAATACCAACCCCACATATAAAACCTTGGTCAGTGTAGGGGCAACCCTTCATACCAATTGTCACTATCCAGCTCCCCTTGGTCCCCATTTCCCCTTCACTCCTCACATTAAAAATCGGCCTTGTGCCTAATTTGCTCGGTGGGGGAGCAAATAAATACGCTTTTTTTGTCCTTTTGGCCAAGATCAAAGTGTAGTATCTGTTTTTACTACATGCTGTACTTATGTTTGTAACTTTGTGATATAAAGTGGGGGATCACTTTTCTGTATTGATTTAATGTAAAATGATCAACCACTTTACAACCAGCCAGTTTCAAAGCCATTCAAGTCATTCTCCAGATCATTCAAGTTGTTTTTGAAGGTTTTCAGTTATTTTTTAAGCATTCAAGTCATTCTTAAGGTCATTCAATTCATCCTTAAGTTCATTAAACTCATTTTAAGTAATTTACTTTTTATTTATTTAAGTCATTTCAGCCCATTTTTCGGTCATTTTTTTATCTTTAAGAATTTCATGTCAATCCTACATTCACGCATTCATTTATTACACGAGAGCACGCGACTAATAGCTATCGGCTTTGTTTATTAATCTCTTGATGAGCTTATCTTTTTAATTCGCCTGTTTGGAAGCAGGGAAATTGAATGCTGGTAGTAGGGCCTCTTTCAGGTTTTATTTGTCTTGAAGTGATTCTACATTTATTTATTTATTTAATCATGCCTTTTGCAGAACCATACATGCAACACTTTAATATTTCTTATACTCACATTAGCGGTCTCAGGTTAAACTTTTCTGATGCGCAGTCCTTTCTTTTGCACAAATATTCTCACATTCTTGCATTTTGTGAGACTAATTCAAATTTTTCTATTGCTACAAATGATCGACATATGGACGGTTATTTGCCACTTATCAGTTTATACTTTTCCACGCATTTACATTATCTTTTTATGTTTTTTCATGGGGTCATCACTTATCAAGTCCCAGAGACCACTCGAGGATAAGGGTCAATGGATATACATCAGTCATTGTGATTTTAGTGTAGTAAACATTAGTGGGAATTTGTAACTTGGATTACTTAGGGGGACGGTTCAATAAGAACTTGTTCACGTTGGACTTGAAGACAATGAAATTGTAGTCAGCGGGAAGGCAAGCAAACGGAATATAGTTCCACAGCTGAGCAGTTCTAAGAAAGAAGCTCTGTTCATGGAATTTACGTTTAGGTTTAGGCACAGATACAGAGTGTGGGAAATTATTGATAGTGGTTCTGGTTAGACGAGTGTTTTTCGTGAAAGTCTGGCGAGGTTGAAGTTCAGATGAGAACCTGTAATCAAGATAGCGATAAAGCAGGGACAGGCTCGCTACGTCTCTTCTGAGGGAAAGAGATTGCAGGGAAGAGAAACGGGCATCTCATATTAAGCTACGAAGTCTATTTTGAACTCAGTCAAGACAGTATAAGCAGATCTGGTAACAGTACTATATCGTTGGCCGAACCTAGCTTTTATATAGGTAGAGAATTGCATCAGGAGTGAGATATCTACTGGAGTGGTAGAAGGATCCCACCATTTCCCCAGCGACTTTGGCAATGGTTTTTATATTCGTGTTCCATTTCAGATCGAGAGTAAAGGCCAAGCCCAGAAGTTTGTCAAAACATGAAGCTTCCCAAGACGAGAACCATTAATTTCGATTGATGGCAGCTGGGCAACAGAGCGTTGATGATGTAAAGACAGAAGCTTGCTTTATTGCACGGACCTTCCTCTTGCACTGGTCGCTAGTCTTGAATCTCATGAATGTCCTTTTATCTGGTTGAGATTGTTATTGCTGCACTCCACTTCCTATTTGTTCTTCCGACAGACTCTTCTCTGTTGTTGATGCTATATCCAACACTATTTTTAATGTATTACTTCATCCGCCAAGCTCTATCTTTGTCTTCGATGACTTTAATGCTCACCATTCTTCCACTCTAATCGTACAGATCTTGTTGGTGAAATCTGCTTAACTTTTCTCTGTCTCATCATGTGTCTCAAATTATCACCCGCCCTACACGCTTTCGTGATAATGACCTTCATCAACTATTTTTACTTCATCCTTTTCTCATGTCCTTTTCTATACCATGTTATATTCCTATTCTCCTCTATAGAGTTTTTCTGATCATGCTGGTGTTTATGTTAAGATTGATTTTTCTGTTAAGTCTTTAATTATCCTCTATTCTGGTTTTGCTTCTCGCCCATCTTCCTCGGATTTGAAATATACAGTTGATCTAGAAGTTGATCTGGATTCAGTTGGTAAGAAATGGCGTGTTTAGTTTAAACATGTAAAGACTTCAGCTATTGCCTTTCCATCGTAGGCGTGGCCCTTTTCCTCCTGAGATTCTCATGGATTGCTCTGTTCCCGATGAGAAATCGACCCTAAACCTTCTCGGTCTTTCTTTCTCAGTAAATCTTTTATGGATTCCATGTATTAAATCCTTTCTGATTCTCGTAAAATCGGTTCTCTCTGTCGCTCTAAACACAACCGAGTCTATTCTTTGTCCCTATAATTATACTATCAGACCATGTATGGGGTACTGTTGTCATATTTGGGTTGGTGAATCTCAGTCCCATTTGAAAGTTTTGATAAATTGCAGAAACGTATCTATAATTTGATTGACCACATCCTTTCTTCTTCACCGCAATCTCTTTCTCTCTCTCTCACAGACGTGATGTAGCTATTCGCAGTCCTTTATCCAAATACTATTATGGCATGTGTTCCTCAGAACTGTCTTATCTATTCCCTATTTATTTTGTTCCAGCTCGTTTGACTCATTGATCTCCATTAATTCGCTGTTTTAATGCCTTATTTCAATATAGCTTCATATTCCAGTAGCTTCCTTCCAAGAATTGCAAGGTTGTGAAACTCGTCCCCTGCTTACCCTTTTCCTTCAATTTATAGCCCTGGGGTTTTTAATATTAAGCTCAATGGACATGTCCTCTGAAATAATCATCTTTCGTTCTTGTTAGCTCCTTTCATCAAGTGGCTTTATGTCTTGTCTTATCAATTTCTATAAAAAGACCTATAAGGTTCAAAATTCTTCTTTGCGTCCTTTCCCACAGGACAAACAAGTAAATGCCCCAGCCTACATCTGGAAACATGCATAAACGAATAATAGATAAAGGATGCTAGAGATATTTTCTAGTCCGATAGAGAGAGTTTACCTTGTTTGCAACAGTCGTGACAATACCTTCTATATGCTTATTCTATTTCATATTGTTTACGAATGTTATGCTAAGGTTTTGAACGTTATGGACTCTCAGCTATGACAATCAGTGGCCGTAAAATAATAGGTATGCCGCGAAATAAATAAACTCTACACAAAACGTCACATACGAATTCCTTTAACTTTGTGAGGGAAAACTGATGTGTATGTAGTAAATATTGTGAAAAATATTTCCATTGCATGCTGTAACATAACCTTGAATATACGCTATAGAAAATCCTTACAGGTTCAGATTCAATAAAAATTGCATGTATATTTGTTTAATTATAGCCTATAGATTATATAGGTTTTAAATGTCCCAGTAAAAGCAGCTAGTAAACCATCAAAGCGGTTTAATAGGAAAACGATGGTTTCAAAGCGCTTTTCGTCAAGTGCAAACATGTTTATATAATGAAATGGTTTTTATGGCCGATATATTGTCTGATAATACTTTTCATTATGAGCAGGTTTATGCGTTCAGAAGTAGAAGAAAAAACAATGGCGTATTCATGCAGAAATATTAAAAGCCGCTAATAGCTCTTAATAGCACACCAAGTGTGTTTACACGACTCTCTTCCCCACTCCGCATTATCCATTATATTCATATCGGTGAGGTTTACGGTTGTATCACGTTGAAACATTGCGTTTTGTGTTATTATCGAAAGAGGTGCAACATTGAATCTGATTCAGTGGCCTTTGGTGATGCCCAAAGGTAACTCCTTGATCATGTGCCCCCAAGAATAAAGTATAGCACTAGGAAATATGATAGAGAGTGACTGCCGGAATATAATTGAATGCGACGCTAATGTTAATGGCCGGGATATTCGCCTTTCTTCCTCTACATGCTACTGATCTGTTAATGCATTACATATTTTACTATACTGTCACCGCTTATCGAGGCCCGAAGGCCACTCAAGGATAATGATTAATGAGTATCAGAAAATATAACATCCTAATGCGCGGTAATGGTGAAAATACATAGAAATTAATTATTGAATATGGCAGCTCAAGAGTAGTTCTGGGGAAAAGCTTTGCTCGTGGAATTTTCGTTTAGTTTAAGGCAGAGGGAGAGAGAGAGAGAGAGAGAGAGAGAGTGCGATAAATTGCTGATAGTGTTTTAGCTGAAGTACTTGCTAATAGCATCTTCAAGAATGTATTTTTTCATCGTCATTCTTTACAGAGAACCTGATATTCTAAAATATGTTTGCATTTATCCTGTATCGGCTTAATCATAACATCGATATATTATTAGCGGGAACCGGTGTGTGAAAGTGATCATATTAAATGCATAGCGTTTTATACAACAGCCATCGGTAATGAAGAACAAATATAACTCAGCTTCATGAGAAATATGACGCCCTTCATTAGTTGTTTCTACACATTGATGAAGAAACTTTTATTCGTGATCAAGGAATCAATTAGTCATATACAAACTTTGAGAATAATAAGGTTTCTATTCATCGTAGAAACTCGTTACTTAAGCTATCTTGTAGCCAATAAAGCCACGTATCTTATATTACGCTGAACACATCTTTATGGGCTTTTCTCTTTATTGGTATAACGCTCCCCAATGACGATGAACTCAACAGAGCCGAACATGAAAAATTATGAAATATCAAGGCTTAAACAATAACTTGAAAACACCAGAGTTATTAAAAAAAAACATTATATTGAAATGGCTGGAGTAACAAATCTAATGAAGAAAACCAAAACCAAATCCGTGATACAACCCTCTGGAAAGCGAAACTGTAGTTAAGTGCAGAAAACAGTCCTCAAATAGGCAATGTCAATTGTTACAAAAACAACCTGTGCAAAAAGAAACTGATAAATAAATTGAGAAATGATTCTCAACGGGTCTATAATGGTCGTGGCACCAATATATTTGAAATAAAATAGAGTTACGGGTGACTGCACGAACATATAACCAGGATGTTTCCGGCTCATTCGTATCAATACAGATACCATTATATATCTGCTCAAACATCATATAACCTCTTGTTTTTTTATGTCGATGCCTCTTGATGTCTTAGAACTAAGTGAATAAATGAATAAAAACGAGCAAACAGACATATAGACACATAAACGCTTCCAACACGCATGCATATAAAAGGTAAAGATCTTTCAAAACGTTCCTATATTCGTACATTTCTTTAAGTCGATACTTACACATATAATCGAACATAGAATGGTTTGAAGTTTACATAAGATATTAGCGATGATAGTGACAGGGTCTGGTCGTCCAATATCTCTTTTATGCATGGAAGTTCAAATACACTGCTGATCCAAAAATTAAGACTACTTAAAAATCTTTAAAAAGAAACCTTTTTTAAGGACAGATTTCAAACTCTTTTGACTTAAGATTACTAATACTAAAATCTAAAAGGTTATGGAAACAAAGCGGTGCATTCCAAAAATTTTATTTCAAAATTTGCATTTTAATTAAATTAGACATGATCAACGCATGATCAAAATTATAAGACCAAGGGTATAAATTGTTAGATTTATCATAATTCTAATGTTTTAGTTTAGTTAGAGATTAGAGATCACTGTGTAAAGGTGTTACCATGCCTAAAGCAAGAAAACTAACCGGGGTTGAGCGCTCTCGAATTCTTGGATTCCATAAGCAAGTTTTGCCACAGCGAGCGATAGCAGCTAAGGCAAATCACAGTAAACCTGTTATTTGTAACTTTCGAAAGAATACTGAGAATTATGGAAAAGCAAAATCCTTTGGTAGGGCCCCCAAAATTTCTCCTTCATTGAGTAGGAGGATCAGTCTTCTAGTCAAATTAAGACGGTTACAGATGCTGATTGCAGTCCAATAACCATCAGATGACACTTACAACAAAGAGGCATGGTAAATAAAAAGCGTAAACAAATTCCCCGATTGCTTCCACCTCAAAAAATGGACCGCTTAAGATTTGATCGTGAATAGCAAATCTGGGACGTTGAGAAGTGGAAGAAAGTCCTGTTTTCTGATGAGAAAAAATTCAATTTAGATGGTCCTGATGGCTTCCAGCGATATTGACAAAAAGATGCCCCTTGAAATTTTTTCCACACGTCATAGTGGTGGAGGGTCCGTAATGGTATGGGGTGCCTTTTCTTACAGAGGGATGGTGGAGCTCCAGGTGGTGCAGGGTCGTCAGACAGCAGCTGGTTATGTTAGCATGCTACAAAAAGCATATTTGATGATGGAAGGTCACCATTTGTGTGGGGATGGATGGTTTTTCCAAAAGGATAATGCTGCAATCCACACTGCAAGACGGATCTTGAGCTTTCTACAAGAAAATGGAGTCCATCTCTTGGGGCATCCTACATTTTCACCGGACTTGAACCCAATTGAAAATGTTTGGGGATGGATGACAGGAGAGGTTTATCGAAATGGCAAACAATATTAAACAAAAAATGAACTTCGTAAAGCCATCTTAAGAAACTGGAGCAGGGTCCTCCGCACCTTAATGGAAACTCTTATTTCTAGCATGCCCCAAAGAATTTTTGAAGTCATCAAAAGCAATGGAGGTAGAACTCATAATTAAGTTTGATTGTTGAATGTTTTCATACACTTTTCATACATTTTTTGTACCATTTAATAGACGTTTTTTCTCTGGTCTTATAATTTTGATCATGTATAAAAAGTCTTATTTAATAAAAATGTAAATTTTAAAAATACATCTTTGGAATGTAGATTTTTGTTTCGATAACCTTTTAGATTGTAGTATTGGTAACCTTAAGTCGGAAGACTTTAAAATCTATTCTTAAAAAAAAAAAGCTTTCGAAGTGGTCTTAAATGTTTGATCAGTAGTGTATCTTTGGATGATATGACTAGAAGAAATGTTGATTTCTTGTTAAAACGAGACTCACCCAGTAGTGTCATGTTTAATTAATTAACACAGAGGATTCATAACGATTACTTATTCTTTATTTTATCTTAAGTCATTGTCAGGTCGCGATAGGAAGAAAAGAAGTTACCCACACAGAGGCAAAATAATATTCTACTACTAATAATAATAGTGAAAATAATACGAAGGTGATAACTGATTATAATAAATACCCTGGTGGTCTTTGCTACAAACTCATCCTAATAAAACAGAGATTATTACAGTTGTCTGTGTGCTTTTGTAATTTAAAGTCGAGTTGGTCTTGACGTGCTGGAATTATAAAACTCGACATTTTTTTCTGCTTAAAGGATGAACGCGCAAAAGACAGTTTTCATGAATGCGCTCGGTTGTTGGAAAAACGATAGCGAAAATATTCGCATAAAAATAAACGACGGCATAATGTGCCTTTCTCCTTATTGCTGCTCGGCAGCAAACTCACAATATAAAAAAAGAATGCCACAATTATATATATATATATATATATATATATATATATATATATATATATATATATATATATATAAACAGAGTTTCCAAAAAGCCACTAAACGATTTTAAATTTAAATAGATTCTTTATTTTTTATGATATCGTTTTGTAATTTTAACACAATCTTACTAAAACTTTAGAAAATTTTAAAAATATACAAAATTCAATCAATCTTTATTTACGAAAAATAATATCTTTTAAATATTGCCCATTTTCAACTTCGCATATTTATGCTCATTCCTAAACATTATTTAGGACAGATTGCAAGACTTCTGGATTGCAATTTAACTGCCTCATTTCTTTCCTGATGTTTTCCGTCAATTCTTGCAGAGTTTGGAGTTTTACGTTTCGAAATAAGCCAGTTCGCGGAACGAAATAAGGGAGTAAATTCACAATCCTGAAATGCTGGAATCTGTCATCAATAAAGTTTTGGAAGGAGCACAAATATGCAAAGCTGAAAATGGCAACATTTAAAAGACATTATTTTTCATAAATAATCATTGTTTGAATTTTGCAATTAAAAAAAATAAATTCCCTATGTCTTAGTCAGATTCTGTTAAGATTTCAGAAAGATCATCAAAAATAAAGAATTTATTACAAACAAATTCCTTCAGTAATGTTTTGGACACCGTATATATATATATATATATATATATATATATATATATATATATATATATATATATATATACGTTTTATTTTTATTACCATATCTTTCTGTTCAGTTACATTATTGTTTCAGCTACCCGGCCGTTTTTTGGCCGTCTGTAGCTTCCTCAGACTTTTACAGAAACCCAGGAAGCAAAAAAACGGCCGGGTAGCTGAAACAATAATGTAACTTAACAGAAAGATACGGTAATAAAAAATAAAACGCATATTTTCTCTACAACAGTATTGAACACTTTCTTCAGGTTTTTATTAATTACCATTTCTACTATATATATATATATATATATAAATTATTTGTGATGAAACCTTCATATTCTTTAAATTCTTGACCACTAATTATCCTGTCAATGAAAACAAGTGTTACTTTTTGTTTCATGCAACGTGACATTCTGAGCAAAATAATGGGTTCTAGACAGATAGTTATCAGGAACAACATTATGCATAGCCATTGAGGGAAGTGTATAGCTTTTGTGCATACAGCAGTCATGAAGAACAGGTGCACTATGCAAATGGGCTCAAGACCGATAGAACATTAGCTAAACTGCAACAATATGTTGATTTATGACTTATTCGACTTTGTCACCTGCCGTTTTTAAACGTCGTCTGCAACATTTTGTTTAGTAGGAGATTGGAGGAATTGTTTATGGGAAACTATTAGGTAATAAGAAAATATTTGCTGCACGAACTGGGTTTTTGGGTTAAAAAACAAATAAAACTAACATCGTGACTTCTCCAAACGAATAAAATAACACTTTGTCCATAGTCACACAGCTCAAGTTAATAAAAACCTTTTAAAGGATATCGGTTTCAAAACATAACTTGTTTCTTGATTTACTCAGGATTTTTTTTTTTGCTGATTAAGACTTGTTTCATTTATTACATAAGTATGGCATTCACAAGTTTGACATCAAAGATACGTTTTCACATGAGTTTTTCATGTTTATTTGCATTAAAATGAAGATAATTTTACAAGTGTTGCATATTAATAAAAGGAAGATTTTCTAAGAATGTAACGGTATGGAGAGAAACATAGGGTTTGAACCCGGACCGCTTGTTTCAGCTGTTTTTTTTTTAATTTTTGCCTAAATTTGAGGCAAAAATAAAATGGAGCAAAAAAACAAAGAGTGCTAGTGCACACATTGATCCTCGCTATTTTTAAAAAGGATTTTCAAGTTTAATTAAAATTTTTATGATAGCTTTTTTTTATTAAATTGTAAGGAAACGCTTTCGTTTAAACGATTGTACAGATTAGGTACACCCCCTCCTCATGTTAAGAATGACTTTCTAAATAATAAATAATGTTATTATTTCAGCATGGATCAATAAGTGCACTAGTACCGAACAAAGTATTATTTGGAAATAAATAAGCATGATGTACAGATGTCGAAAAAAAACAAAACAAAAAAAAACAAAAAAAAAAACAAAAACAAAAACAAAAAAAAACAACAAAAACAAAACAAAAAAAAAAACGACCAGCAAAATGTGGTATAGCCGAAAAAACGAGTAGCGATTATTGGAGCAAACTGTTGACCTCAGGTCACGTCGGGTGACGTCGTCAAATGGGTACGTTGTTTATGTCAGGTAGAACAGAGGGCTTGATAAATAGATCGACTGGTGTAGGATAAGAAAAAGTCGGTGCATTCGAGAACTTTTGTTCATTAGTAAACGAATTTTACGAAAATAATGAAGGAAAATCCTGTGGTAACTAAAAGAAGACACGGATGTTGTTTATCTTTTGTTATATTTAGGGAAACGACTTTGTTTTGACGAAAAACGATACAGAGACAATAAATTAATTTAATTCACTTATATTCAACTGTTAGAATTACACCAAGACTAACGTCGATCCTGTTACATAAAGTAGATGATAATATGTTAATGATATTCCTATATACATATGTGATTTAGCAGACAAATCATACGGTGGAGTAAAAGGAATGAGTCCGTCTATGTACATATAATCGCAATTGGTATTTTTACTCTTGCTTATAAATGTCAAGCTTTTCAATATACAACTATTGTTTTGATTTCAATTGTATACCAGCATAGCGATAAACGCAGATAAACATTACAACTATATGATAGATGCTCTCAACTCGGACATTTTATTATATAAATATACATTAGAAAATTCATTCAGCATAAATATGAAACTATTGTGATCTTTAATTGTATGATATAGAGATAAATGCATGTTCAAACTAAATGACATCTGCATAGATAATTTAACGTAAACAAATAAATCACCAGTAAATACGTAGAGACCACGAATTAGATATTCCCGTAACACACATACACACATATCGTAGCTTCCTTCAGTCTGGACAGACTATGGATACCCACTGTAAGGGAGCCTGCGTGTGTTAATTTTGGTGGCAAAATTTGAGCAATTTCCTACCACACCTCTCCTGAGTGGAAGTTGTTTACTACTGGCAAATGGAAATTCAAGACGACTGGAAAAAATGCCGAGATAAGCGAAGAGCACACAGCGCCTTTAATTCGAAAATAGTCACCGGTCTGGTACTAGCAAAGCTCAACGTTGCTTAACTTCAGTGATCTGATGAGAACTAGTGTGTCAACGTGATTATAATGTACAACACATTATTTATATAGAGAAAAAGAGAGAAAGTGTATTTTATTATTCAGAATTATATATATATATATATATACATATATATATATATATATATATATATAAGTACATTGTCCATTGAATAATAAAATACACTTAGCTTTATATATATATATATATATATATACATATATATATATATATATATATATATATATATGTGTGTGTGTGTGTGTGTGTATGTGTGTACGTGTGTGTGTGTGTTTTGTGTGCGTACTAGGGCGCGTGTGTGCTGCATGTGCGCACTAGTTTGTGTAATATATGCATCTGTATTTCAAAACACTGAATGCTATAATACGAGATATTTTGAACACACAGACAAACACACACGTATATATATGTGTGTGTATATATATATATATATATATGCGTGTGTATATGTACTCCTTATGTGCATATGCGGAGGTGAAATGTAGGAAATTGAAATGGCAATATTTCATTAATATAAAAAAAATAAATATCATTAATAGTATCGGAAATAAATTTCAGAAATATGAGGGTGCATTAAAAATGAAACTGATGGCGGAACATCTGTCTCTCTCTGTCTCTCTGTCTCTCTGTCTCTATGTCGTTTCTCTCTCTCTCTTAAACACATACATACAAAGACATATATATAAATATATATATATATATATATATATATATATATATATATATATATAAAGTAGAGTGAATATTTCACCTCTTGTATCGACCGTTATAGTTAAGATTTATAAAGCTGCGCATAAGAAGTTTCTTCAGCATCGATTTAGATACATTTTTTGTGTGTATTTTTAGAAAGTATAACTTTGTATCGCTTGATTTTACCGTCTTTTATATTTAGTTATGTTCGATATTTCTTGTAAGATGTTCAGTCAGAGTAAAGAAGACGACTTTCACTCTCGCACTCCAATCTACGCTCACTGCTATCCATATACACTGATTAGACTAATGTTTTATAAAACGCATACGTTGTTAACACAATTTTTTATTTATATTTCCATCATGCGCATGATATATATATACTAGAATGTCTACCTAGACAAAGAACGCTTTCTCTACATCTTCCATTATTGTTTAATCTTAGCAGCGTTTAACTGGTTTTTCTATCTTTTCAATATACAACTATTGTTAGAATGGTTTGGTTTCAGTTGTATACCAGCACCACGAGAAACGCCGACGAGCATTAAAATATATGATAGATACTCTGAAATCGGACAGTTTATTATCTTAATAAATAATATTAATAGTATAATTATACCTTAAATAATTTCTTTTACATTCTCGCTTATCTAAATAACAGATTATCTGAATAACAGATTATCTGAATAACAGATTATCTAAATAACAGATTATCTAAATAACAGTTTATCTAAATAATCGTTTATCTAAATAACAGTTTATCTAAATAACAGATTATCTAAATAACAGATTATCTGAATAACAGATTATCTAAATAACATATTATCTGAATAACAGATTATCTGAATAACAGATTATCTAAATAAAATATTATCTAAATAACAGTTTATCTAAATAACAGTATATCTAAATAACAGATTATCTAAATAACAGATTATCTAAATAACAGATTATCTAAATAACAGATTATCTGAATAACAGATAACTAACCGATTTATTTAACGGAGAGTTTATATCTCTGGTCATTCTAAACGAATTTATACTGCCCAGATGCGACTATTACTTTCCGGATTCATTCTATTTTTGAAAGCGATTATTTCATAACACAGAAAATTTTATACCGCTACGATCCTGTAATTTCTCTTAGATCGACAGTTTATTTTTCTGTTCTTCCATACATAAGATTAGAATGCTCAATCTGCAATTATTCTGCCATTCTCTTTTCCATATTTGTTTTCACGATTCATCTTCTCATGATGAAAATTTGACTTTTCTATTCAGTGTAGTTGCACTAATCTCATAAACATACACATGCACACGATAAATAAGAGTAATTACATTTTAATATGACGAGAAATGTTCACGGATTATTCAAACAGAAAATTCACGTTATTAAATAACACCTGTTTCGTTTTCTTATAAAGCAATTGACAGATTTAAATGATTTATTTCTTATAATTTATAACATAGAATGTATTAGAATAGAATATAATAAGAATGCATTATTATTATTATTATTATTATTATTATTATTATTATTATTATTATTTGGAAAACAGGTAAGCCATTTTAATGAATTATCTAATAATATAATATTTACATTAAAACACCTATTAAATTTTATAATACATTTTCATAATTAAATAAGATCCCTTATAATGTATTTCGGTTCGTGGAATCCTTTATAACGCATTTCATATTTTATTAGATAATTCAGCTATTTTAATGCATTGTTTCACGAAATGAAATAAGGTTTTATTTTTAAAGAATGTTTCATGAAATATTGTTCCTCAACTAAGCACATTTATGCAAGTATGTTCATTCTTAGCTCTGAAATAATACGGATGTTTTTATGTCGATTTTTATTTCTTTATTTAATTGTTATTTTATTTTATTTCAACTAAAATTTGATTTGGATTTCTTTCATTATTCAGACCAAGAGCCGATGTATAGACATAATGTTTACGTGCACTTCTAATTAATGATTGATATTCTTAACTATAATATTTCGAAAATTGATTTATAAACAAATGCATGCACTCCACAATATAATCTGTTCTTTCTAATGCATGTGCATAGAGATTGTTATTTAACGTCTATCTTAACATGTAAACAAAAATATCGCCTTTACGTATGTAAATGTATAAATACTATTTTCAACTTATATAATACGAACATTTGAATGTTTATTATTATGTTTATAATTAAAACTTAGAGAACACAATTATTACTTTAAAATATTAAGAAAAACCATTCGGTGATACTTATAATAGATTTGCGTTTTAGAGCAGAAGATTCTTAGGTTCGATTATTTTCCCTAGAAATGTCAATGCATGGATTCCATGAGTTGTAATACTACCTCCGGTCGGAAATAGTTAGTGCACAAAAATTTTCAGTTTGGTTGGAAATACTTAGTGCATACAAATTTCAAGTTTTATAAGGCAGTACTTTTGAAAGGAAATACAGGTTAACCAAATAATTATATTTAATTAAATTGACAATTGATTGTACGTACATTCTTAGAATGTATGATTAAATAAATATACAAAAATAATGCAAAAAACTAAAACATCTAACTATTTATTCAATTGTTTTAATTTACTTTTCAATTCTTCTGATATCAAAATTGAAGAGGGAATTTTTCCTTTTCTTTCTAGCTGTGCTTTTGACATCTACTGAAGCCTGTAATTATTGCCACCATCAGACAAAATTATTTGTTCCATTGTCTCCTCCAATGTCAAGGAAAATGTTGTTCAACTTTGATTTTTCTAATTCTTGAAAGCTGGTTTCAACTGCTCAATTAATTCATCAATATTCTTTGGAGCTTTTGGTGTTGAATGGATTGTATTGTATTGAAATAACCTAGGTCAAGCACATTCAGACCGGACTGTTTGCAGGCTGGTTAACCAGTTCAATGCTGAGCCCTAATCTCTCCGATTCTTGTTTGAACACTGTGTCCGTTGGATGTACGTGTGGCTTAGCATTGTTTTGTTGAATTGTTTTGTTGAATTCGTTGTGCAATGGATCCACTTGGCCATTTGTTCCGCGTGGAAACAAGGACCTTTTCAACAAGGAATTCATGAATCTGAATTTTCGTCATTGTATCCATGGCTTTAGTTACCATTGTTCTAGCAGGCCTGTTTCTGCTGTTACGTTTAGCTGCCTCTTGTTTGACAAATGGGCAAATTCTAATCTTCCCGCCAAAGTAACATTTGCGATGTGGATCCCAACGGCGTTGAGCTACGGCAGCAAGAAACATTACCTTTGTAATGGAACGCTTGCTTTTAGTGGTTCTTAAAGGGTCATGTTCGTCTTTGCCCAAATAAAATTTCCTTGCATTTTGCGTCATGTAAAACCGTTTCTCATCAATATTTATGGCATCAAACATTTCTCTTAACGTTCCTCGATTTAAATCCAACTGCGAACGGCAACATCAACGCGACATTTCATTTTTTCTATCGTGAGAAGCGGTTTTACAGCATTTGAATATGCCCGAATTTCGCCATCTTTCATCCTTGCAATCAACGTTGTCTTAGGTATTCTACATGCTTGAGCAGTAAACCTCAAAGTGATCTTTTTCTCAAGGGAATGGTGTTTATTTTTGCCAACTGTGAACTATAGTCCTTCTTTTTTCGGCCACAAAGAAACTTAGGGCCCAAAGAATCCATTGGCACCGATATATCGGACGAACTGCTCGTGACCAAATTCTGCCTAAAGTATTTCTTCCTATACCGAATTTTATGGCAACATCTTTGATTGCTCCTCGTTCTAGGATGCGCCCTTTAGACCTTTGTAGCAACGCTTGCAGAACTGCTGTTCGTGTTAAATTTGTCAATTCTCTCTTATCACTTCTGTTTTTACCTTCCACATTGGCATCAACTACATTTTCCATATGTATATAGCCACTGCGGTTATTTTTAAAAATAGATTATATAACAGTCAACAAAGTAATGAACATAAACTAAACTCTAAATGACTTTTAGAACGAAAACTGTTCTTTTTCAATTAAGCACGCTCTAAAGTACTACCAGTTACCCCCTAAAACATTGAAATGGTTCGTGACAAAACCTAAAACGCGGACAGGTTTAATTCTGCACCAACTATTTCCGACTGGAGGTAGTATAACACATTAGTAACACATTAGTAAATGACTGATTAGGTTCAGATAAGCGTAGTTATTTTAAATATGTAATAATAACTTCGATCTTTAAATATTATGAACCGTAAATAAAGAAAAATATTTGCGTTGTAAAAGCATAGTAGCAGTTCTAATTTGCAGTAAGAGACGAATTTCGTCGACAGACCGAAACTCAAAACATTTCTTTGTAAATCACTCGATGCACATATATTTTATATTGATTGAAATAATGTGAAAAATTCACAGAAGATGAAATCACGTGAACACGTCATTCATGCATTCATTCATGCATGTCAACAAACTTAATATAAGGTGAACTAAAGAAGGCTACCGTTGTCTCCGATCATCCCAGCCGTCATGGCAGGTAGGCAGTTGTTTTCTATACATTCTCTTCTCAAAAATTCGAAATGCAGAAAGAAAAAGATAAACTCATATAAGCATGGAGATAGGACATAATATTGATGCCTAAGAAAGGAAAAATAGATTTCATCGTCACAACAGGTCGAAGAAGCCTGAAAAAAAACCCCAAAAACAAAAAAAACAAAAAACCGAAATGCATGCATTTACCAAAAAGATTAACAGAATATAGAACCTGGAAAACTCTACTCTAATACCGATAACTATAAGAGCACTGGGTATAAAGTAGAACACTTTTGAAAAAGGTTAATTTCAAAAGGAGCACCAACACTAGTTTTTTTTTTTGGAACTTGAATATTATTAAGCAATTGTATTCCTTAAATGCGTGTAACTTCACCAAAGTAGGCTGTTTCCATGTTTCGGTTGCCCACTTGGTATTTGTTCATAAAAAGGTCGTCGCTATGGTGAACACCGAATATCTTGAAAAGTCATCTACCCTCAGTAGATAAAAACGTTAATCGTCCGGTGTTTGCCATCAGAGTGGTACCGCTGAGGAGCAAAAGTCACATTCAGGTAAAACAAATAAAGAAAAATTTTACGGTTTTTTCTTTTTGTATACACATAATTATTCTGAGTAAAAATTACGATGTTGTGTTTGTGTAGAAAAAATTAAATGCCCTTTCTGCTAAAAGTGTTTTCAGACTAACTCGATTATCAAGTTCTGAACGAGTTTATTTTTCGCAATTTTAACACTAAGTCTGTCTCTTAACGTGAGTTCGGTGGGCGAGCAGAACAGAGTCCTTGAACCTTGATACGCTTTGCCGTCTATTGAAGATCAGACGGGTATGACTTTGCCTCTATTCTAATAGGATTTAATTAAGAATCACCAAATCATTATCAAATCTTAAGTTTTTAGTAATATTTACATTTTCAATCTGCGAAAAATTCCTTTTCCGACTTTAGAATGGTCAGCGGATTTTCTATCTCATACTTTTACCTGGACCAGGGAGGAGATTTGCTTTATCTATTTATTTTTCAATTTATTTTCTGTCTCTTACCGCTACCTCACTTAAAAGAGGTTCTCGTATTTCCCTACAGCTCCACTGTCACATGAACAGCGGGCGTTTCCAAAATGAAATGTATCTCAATCGTTCCCTAACTTGGCAATATGTCCCTCCACATTCAGTCATCGCTTTCCCTTCATTTTAAATGACTTGCGCCGATTACGATGCCCATGTGTCTCGTTTGCCCTCATAATTTCCCATTCACACGACGAGAAAAACAATTTATTTGTTATCATTAGATTTAATTAAATTTTAATTTTGTTATCAGAAAAAAAAACAAATTTCACATTAAATCATCTCAATGCTACAACTTTGTCACAGGGGCTTCACAAACTAAATCACTTAAGAAACATAAACAATAAAGCTAGTATACTGAATGTCAAAAGGTCTTAAAATAAATAATAAAAAATTTGACATCCAAATTATATCCCATGTATTATGATTACAATAATGAGGAATTCGTGCCAACTATTGTAAGTAACTTAGCATTAATGGCTGTTTCATTATACAATAAAAAAGGCAGTTACCAGCGGCAGCCCATGCACCAAGAAACTTATTGTCGCCAGAGAAAATACAGCTAAATCGGAAAAAGAGACACTAGGTATTATATTTACATTAAAACATTTGGTAAATCGACAAATGTCTCTTAGTATCAGTATTTGCGTCGGATAAAGGCATACCTGCTGATGCTGAAAATCACTTACAAAGATGGAGAATCATTGTTTTAAATTATAAATTTACAACGGAAATTCAGGTGGACTGACATGAAAACAGTAATTGCTACATAAATTACAAAAAAAAATCAATGCAGTAGAGGAATTACTAGTAACACTCAATGAGGTTTAATAGAAATTGATGAATTTATTAGAGAAAAAAAATTTGTTAGTAAACTATAACGTTAAATCATTAAAAAACTTTTTCTTACTGCAATGATATTTTGTTTTACGGTAAGTGTGCGGCGCGTTATTGATTTGCATTATTTGAATTATTTAGGCAACTACTCTTATCTTTATATTTTCATGACGTTGCTGTCTATATAAACTCTGACCTTATTATGAAATTCGGGAATATTTCTGTAAAACTTATGAATCATTCTGTAAAAATTACGAATCCTTCTGTCAAACTCTGAAATCTGCACGGAATTTCTAATTGGACCGTTTTTGAATCCACAGAAACAGCATGTTCTCGTTCCGTTATCAATGACTGAGTAGAAGAAATAATTCATAATTGTATTGTAAGTGTTACCCGTAGTAAGGATTCAACCTTTAAACCTCCGGAAGAGTGTAACTTACAACTGTATTTAACCAAGTATCCGTGGCATAGTGGATAAAGCACTTGACACAATTGAGATGAGAACAATTATTAAAAGAATCTAAGAATCTAAGTAATACAGAATCTTCATCGCTAAAATTAAGAAACATAACCGAGTTATTGATTTATACGAAATATCCTAAAACTGCTAACATGACGCCTTTCATGATGGGATACATTTATTAACGTGACATAGATGAAGCTATCGAAGATATTGACTGTGTAACACAACCCAATAAAACTTATCATCTGATTGTTCTAAATAATTACTCGATGTGGCAAGGCATGAAATAAACATACAGAAAAACATTATAAACCTTTTGTAGCAAATCCTCCAAATATTTGCTATTATTGATGTAATTTTGTCTTATAATGTTACTTAATTTATGCGTAAAGAATTTGGTGACTTCTGCAAAGAATTTTCAATAAATCATAAGACAATGGCTGCAGGGCAATTAAAATCTAATAGTTAAAGAGAATCCTTCCGTAAATAAATTTAAGTCAGTGTTAATAAAACGACACTGAATTGAAATTGAACATCAATTTTTACCACACTTTCTAATAGTACATCGTATAACTTCAAACACGTATGAGATTCTGCGGATGTCAGTCGGAGTTATGTTCGCACTAAGAAATGAGATCTATATTTAATAAACTAATACATTCTACAGGCAGTAAATTTATTAAAAAAATATGATGCTGATAGAAGACAATTGTTCAAGTATAACGATAAAATGTTATGTTAAAGATTATAAAATGAAATAGCTGAAAAACATCACTGAGAAAACAAATTGGAAAGCTAGTGCATATTATGAAACTGTCTAAATGCATTGTTAAAAACATAATTATAACTAGCTATAAAGCAAGTCATTGTCAGCAAGAAGGAATAAAAGTAACCTATGATCATTTTGAAATACAAAATTAGCAAGTAGTAAAAGAAATAGAAATGCTTTTAGCAAGCAAAAAAGATAATCAGACTTTGGTTATTGATCCAAAAATAAAAGAAAATATATAAGCGCTGGAAGTTAAATAAAAACTGAATGGACTTGTCCGAAAAGATGATCAATAGTTTGCATAGGTTATTCAGAAATGGAAAATATATAGTCGATTAAGACCATGGAAGTCTGAATGTATTTATTACAATTCCCTGCAAAAGAATGAGAAGGGTTGTAGTATACAAAGGCGTCATTAATCGAACACGATTATATGTTAGAGTTAGAAAAATTGATCTTAGAATAGCCATTCATGTTAAGATAAATGTCGAGAAAATTGTCTCAATAGTGCAAGCTACTCCGCGATCTCATTAATATAATGTTGATAAATATGAATTTATAGAGCTACAACCTGGCCAGCAATAATATATAAAAATTATAAATTTATACTTTAAATAATATACACCGTTACTTTATTCACTTTTTTCTCTATGAAGTTAGGCACAAAGTCATGTGTGGGTTTGACGAATATATTTTTATAGAATGAAATGAAGTCGAACCTAACCCACTCAGGTTTTCAGTCTCTGTCGTTAATCACTTTTTCGTCGTAACCGTTATACATGAATTAATTTTAGGACGGATTTCAAGAAAAGAAAATGTAACAATGACCAGGTCTACACGTTGAGTAATCCGTATTCAACCACCCTTGCTGGCGTCCTTCCGCCTAGATAGACGATAGAGAATCGCGCCTGATGGGTGTCATGAGTGATGGCAACTGTTGCCGTGACTGAGCAGACCGATGCGGGAGCGGCAGATTCTGTTGCACTTAGGGATACCCTCTGTCATGTTCTGCCGATGCTGCCGCTGATGCTGTCCTTTTGCACCTGCATCTCTTCTCCTTCCACTGTTTATTTCTTCTCTCCTCGCTCAGCCAAACACATTTCTTGACTTTAATACTCCAGGAGTCCCGGTCTGCAGCATAGGATTAAAGGTCAACAGGGTTGATGTTCCGGATTTTAAGCCCTTTTTGCACACATCCTTCAATCTGAGGAGTGGTCTACCGGTTGGTCTGCTGCCGGGTAAGAGCTCGCCATACAGGATGTCTTTGGGGATTCGACCATCCTGCATGCGGACAACGTGCCCTAGCCAGCGCAGACGTCTCTGAAAGAGGACGGCAAGCATGTTTTGAAGATTTGCTTTTGCAAGCACGTCTTTGTTCGGAATGCGGTTCTGCCATGTAATGCCTAATATCTTTCTTAGATTACGCAGATGGAAGACATTTAGTTTGTGTTCTTGATGCTTGTAGAGGGTTCATGTTTCACTGTAGTAGAGTAATATGCTCAGGGCACAGGCTTGATATATCCTCATCTTTGTGTTCATAGCCACTATGTTGCTACTCCATGCTCTCTTGGTTAGGCGGGCCATAGCTGTTGCTGCTTTCCCGATGCAGGTGTTTAGCTAAGCGTCCAGTGACAGGTTGTTGGAAATAATTGAGCCTAGATAGGTGAAGTCGTTCACCAGCTCCAATGTGTGATCGCTAATGGACCTGCAGAAGACGTTACTGACATCTTGGACCATGACATTTGTTTTCTTGAGGCTCATTGTAAGACCAAACTTGTTGCAAGCATGGGAGAGGCGCTCAATGAGTTTTTGGATGGCTTCCTCAGAATTGGCCGCTAATGCTTTATCATAATGCTGTATCAACTTCAGTTTCATGAAAAGCGCATTGTAACAGAAGTGAGAAAAATATGCACCAAAAAGTTAGGGCAAAAACATAACCCCGTTTCACACCAATGAGGATGGGAAAAGATTCTGAAAGTGATCCATTGAATTTGACAGAGCCCTTCATATCTTCATGAAAAGACGTTATCATTCTCAGGAGTTTGGAGACACATCCTATTTTTTGTAGTAGCACGAAGAGACCGATCCTGCTAACCAGGTCAAATGCAAAAATCAATAAAAGCGAGGTACAGTGGTGTCCTCTGCTGTCGACATTTCTCCTGTAGTTGTCGTAAGGAGAATACCGTGTCAGCAGTTGACCTTTCTGCTCTAAAACCGCATTGCCCCTCTGGGTAAACTCTCTCTGCAAGTGACTGGAATCTTTTTAATACAACACGAGCTAAGACCTTTCCGACAACGCTGAGCAGAGAAATGCCACGGTAATTAATACGATCACTTTTATTTTTGTAAAGCGTTGTAATGTTGGTGTCACGCATGTCTTGCGGGACCGAATCCTCTTCCCAGGACTGGAGCAGAAGTTGATAGAAATGACCAGGGAGAACTGTATTTTTGCCAGCCTTGATGATTTCAGGTGGAATGCCATCACCACCTGGAGCTTCAGTGATTGCTAGAATGGTCGAAAAATACCAAAAAGAAAAAAAAAGGCCTAATAAGTTAATCGAATGACATTGTACGTTTAAAAAAATTATACACCGGAAGGAATAAGGCGAAAACTACTTTGTTGTAAGCTGCTAGTCATTTATCAAACCTTTATGTGCATGGCGTAATGAATACGACGCAGAATATGAAATCAGCAGGTCGAGTTCAAATCCTCGTAAATCTATTTCATTTATCACTCATTTATTTATATGCAATTCGTTTTGTGTATGTTGTTTTCAATTAATTGTTACGGTATTTATGATTTATTTCCTAAGAAAATGGCCACGAATTATGAAGACGAGATATCATTCGAGGATAAAAGATAATGAGTAGAAATTCTTGTCAAATCCAAGTTCGAATACTTGTGGGGATGATTAGATAGGAATCTGTTGACATTGGATTGGCATGAGTTTTAATCTACATGGATGCAGAACTCTAACGGCCCTCCCAGAAATTCTAACCCTTCTTTACCAAACTGGTAATCAGAGCAATGTCATCTGGAACTCAGGTTTCTGGCAGAGCTACCCCTGGTGGATTGGTTGGGCACCAAACAAATATTAGGGTTTCTCACACGGTTCCGGTGAAAATCCAGGTGGAGTCGGCATCAGGATCCGTCGTCCTCTGGTCGTTTCTGTCTCCGTGGGTTGCCAGAAAAGACGTGTCAGGTTTAGTATCGCAAATCAATGAAGTAGAAGTGGCAACATTACGTCTGCGCTATGCCTTTGTGTGTTCTGCAGCAAACCTTCCTCAACTTGGCATGCAAACGAAGATCTTAGATGCATTCATTGTTTAAGGTACAGCAGGTTAATAAATATCTGCATCTTACACCGATCAAACAATCGCAAGGCATGATCATTGTGAGTCATAGGCAAAAGTTCAACTCGCTTATCAACAGCAAGTAATTTTATTTATATATTTTTTGTAGTAACAGCGTGGGACATAGCAACAAGCGGGCACGGTTAGCATGTGCTCACTATAGAGAAGCAGTGACACACGAACCTTGAATAATATGATTATGCAAATTAAGGCACTATTGGGAGTCCAAGGTGACAGAAAAAAAGACGGATTTTTTGCTGAACAAAAATGTTTTGGTTTTTAGATGCTGTGTTGTTAGCGTGTGCTTTCATTCTTAGTTAGATAAAAAAGACTGCTGCTGCTTAGATAAAAAGGCGAATGTCTTTTCGTGGAAAAAGAATACAAAATAATCTGACTCGAGTGTGTGTTTTCGTCTCAGTTCGATATGATTTACGTCTGAAATACGAATTAATTGCCGAAATGCATACTTAAAAATATTTCATATTTTTAACTTCTACTTCTTAAACTACTGTCATTAAATTTTGCTTATCTAAAATTGAAATAAATAAAGTCTTTTTGGGTTCTGTAATGCCCAAACACAAACATTTTTTGTATCATCATTCCATCCAAATTTATTCAAATAGCCGTTACAAAATAAAACTTTCTTTAAAATCCACACGATTTTTAACGCTAAAATGCATCACAGAAATGGACTTGTTTTATTTTTACTTTAATTTTTCTCTCGCTTTTTTTCTTTTTTAAAGCAAATTGTCGTTTGTTTTTGTTACCAAATTATTTTTTTTTTTAAATATTTCAAAATTAAAATTCAATTATTACAATAACGTTTTATCATTAAATTATTAATTGAACTGTCGAATGTTAGCAAAAGGGGTAGACAATTTCCATTCAAATCAAGTCGAAAATGAGTCGAGGAAATCAGCCAACTTGCTCAAATTTACAAACGTAAACCTGGTAACTGAATTTAGGTAAGCAGAAAATTTTCTGAATCTGTTTCTCTTTGAGTTATGTATTAATTATTAACTCAACTGTTCTTTTTTCTACACTTGCTACCCCATCACACCCCAAATACTACTTTTAAAATTTACTATTAGAATTTATTGTTGTAAATTTGCGGTTTGTGATTCGCTTGCTATTATCCTCCAAATAACAACAATAACAAATAAGCTTATGCGATTCCTTTTCAGTATACTTTTCAAATAATCATACTAATAAATGCGCCGCCTAGCGTCGAATGTTAGCAAAAGTGGTAGACAATCTCCATTCAAATCAAATCGTGAATGAATCGAGGAAATCAGCCGGATCGCTCAAGAACTACACACATTTACTTTGCCAACTGAATTCTTTCTTTATTTCAGTAAGTGAGAGGGGAACCTATCGTCATACCTTACCTTAAACAGGTCAATTGAACTTATATTAAGTAGATTAATAATGAACATAATAATAATAGTAATAATAATAATAATAATAATAATAATAATAATTATTATTATTATTATTATTATTATTATTATTATTATTATTATTATTATTATTATTATTAATAGAGAGAGGACAATGCATTGTGGATGCGTTGTCGGCAGTTCACGTAACTCTCACCTCCTAATTTATCTCTCAGTCCTCGTTAAGAATGAGTGATTTTTCTGACAAAGGGAGAAGGAAAGGCTGAATTCTAGCTCGGAAGTATTATTGCGTGAGCAGTTGCTTGAGATGTCGGAAATTTTCCGTTTCTATTTCTATCATTGTAACCATGTCACTAATAAGAGTGCTGGAAGTAATCGTTTTACAGGGCTGACGTTATTCGCCTGATGATTAGGGACCCGAACCTTGGTCTAACCACGAAGGAAGCCATCCTATCGGCAGGTGCGAAGTACTGGGACTGCTGTATTGCCACTTTACGATTCCGTTACGATGGCGTTACGATGCCATATTAGTGGTTAATTGTTACGGCTTTACCTTAACATGATCTACAAAAAACATTTCTTTATTTCTTGTTCTCCCTTACTTTCCCTCTCTGCTCTAACCAAGTCTGTCGACATATTTGTCAAATTTCAAAACTCCACCCTGAAAAGTCTCCAGAAAGAATACAAGATAAAACACAGAACTCCAGCTTCCAACGTAGACCCCACTAACATGTATCCTTCTCCAACATGAGGTGTCTACGTTCTAACCTTCCAGAGGTTAGAATCCAATTACAGGAGACCAGACCAGACCAGACCTATTCCTCCTAAGCGAAATTTACATTAGACCGACTATTTCCCTAGATGAGTTCGTAATTAAAAGGATATTCTAATTTAACAACCATATCTGACCCCTAAAACTAATATGAATATGTGTCTACATTAGAGATAGCTTTCCATGTGGTAGGGATATCTATAGAGAAAACCCTTTATTGTTCTATATGTTCTTCAAGGTTGCACTTGCTCACACGACTGCATTTATATTGGGCCTGTATCGTCCCCATAGCAGCAGAGTTACTATCTTTAAGATCGTATCTAAGAAAATTGACTCCATCCTTCGGCTAATATTCACGTTTGTGGAGACTTCAATGTTCACAATGTGGAATAGTTAGCCCACTTAAACAAGACAGATGATGAGGAGAGGTTCTCTCACGATTTCCCCATTGTTTATGACTCAGATTGTGCTGGACACTGATGATCAATATGCAAGTCTCCTAGACCTGTTTCTCACAATTTGCCATTTCGACTACTCGGTTGTCTCAAGTAAAATAAAAACAAAGCGTGATAAATCCCCCGACATACCTTTCCATCGTACAATATATTGATACTCTATGGCTGACTGGGATAGCGTTCGTACATTTATATCAGATCTATGTCTACGTTCCATGTTTAAAAAGGATGTGTACGTTACAGTGACAGAATGGTTATATATAGGTATAAACCACTGAATACCCTAAAAAGATCCAGAAAAAACAAACTTAACAGTCAGTCGTGGTTTTCTCCAGAGTGTGCTGCTGCCATTGCGCACAGAAATCATTATTTCTATTGCTTTTAACGTTATAGATGTACTGAGACTAAAGCCGCCTTCAGAACTGCCAGCAATCATTGCAAAATAGTAATAAAGAACGCGAGAGAATTGTATGCTCAATCCATCACGTCAAAATTTGCTGAGCAGCGGCTTGGTTTTGGAAAATGATAAACAGGGTCCTGAACAGAAGCGTGTGCTCTATCCCAACGATCATCGCTGGACCTGAGGTAATCTCGTCAGCATCGAACAAAGGCAAACTATATACTAAGAACTTTGCAGCAAATTCTACCCTATGTGACTAAGGTCGTGCCTCCTTAGGTATCTGAAAACACTCTATGCGACATACATATATCTGTGCGTGATGTTGCTAATCAAAAACCTCAATTCCAGTAAAGCAACAGGCCCTGACGGCATTCCTATTATACTGCTGAAAAAGGTTCAAACAGAACTAGTTCCCATATTTACAAAGCTGTATAAGCATTGTTTATGGAGAATTGCTCCCAACACCATGGAAAAACGTATCAGCATGTTCTGTTTTAAGAAAAAAAACATCAGGGAATCGGTCAACTCCGTCTAAATACAAACCAATCAGTCTCCTGTGCGTCATGAATAAGTTGCTGGCATCTGTGTTAAATAGAGAAGTAGTTAATCACCTCAACAAAAATAACTCTTCAGTGACATGCAATATGGTTTCCGTTATGCTAGATCTACAGTAGTTGTGTTAACAGTTATATCTCAGAGGATTAGCGAATCTCCCGAGAGAGGCTTCTTTATCAAGGCAATTGCTCTTGACATAGCAAAGGCCTCCGAAATGGTTGTGCATAAAAGTCTACTCCACAAAATCTCCAGCTACGGTATAGCTAGTAATGTCTTTTGAATTATTAAATCATTTCACTCTGAAAGATTCATAAGAGTAGTGGTTGATAGGCAGAAATCAAAAGCCCACAGTATTTATGCTGGAATCCCTCAGGTGTCCAACCTGGGCCCAACTCTATTTCTGATCTACATCAATGATCTCCCAAATCACATCCTAAGATAATTCGTATAAATATATGCTGACGACATTACCATCTATGGCAACACTTCAAAGGCCATAAACGACCGTTCTCTCACATGGTGCAGTAGGGATAGACGTTGTTTGTTAATTTTAATGCATCTAACCCAAGCGTCTATCTTTATATCACCAACACTCTGATTCCTGTCTGGCATCAATTGAAATAAATGGTTCTCGTCTTGGAGAGGCTCCATGTTTTTACAAGCTTCTGATCTGAGATGTAATATATGCATCAAATACGTTGCCAAGGCTGCTGGAGAAATAGTGGGATCGAGAAGCAGCTTGTCCTACCTTGACAGAGTTCAAAATAGACTTCGTGGGGGATGCCCTAATCTCTTCCCTGCAACTTCTTTCCAACAGAAGAGACGTTGCGAGCCTCTCTCTGCTTTATCGTTATTTTCATTGCAAGTGCTCGTCTAAGTTCGAATTTATGGTTCCCCCTGTCATTTCACGAAAAACAATCGTCTATCTGAAACCGCTATCAATAATTTTTCTACTCTTTATCTGTACCCAAATCTAAATGTAGATTTAATGAACAAAGCTTAGAACTGCACGCCTGTGAAATTCTCTTCCATTTTTCTACTTTCCAACTGAATACAATATAGTCGTCTTAAAGTCCCCCGTAAACAAGTTCACGATGAGCCATCCTTTTAAATAACCCGATTTACTAAATTTCCACTACCGTATACGCATAAACCCTTATCCTCGAGTGGCCTTCGGACTTTGATCAGTGGTTACCCTTTTGTAAAAGAAAACTCCAAGTAAAAATTAACAACATGGGTAGAATCCTGGGTATTCAAAGTTCGAATCCATTTCGTTACAGAGAAACACTTTCACTCAAGGACATTGGAAACCTTTAACATGCACCTCTAATAACTATCCGATATCTTTCTAGAAATAATCCTAACTAGAAAGATACGCGGGAAACGGATGCCAAAGATAATCATATGATTTATTTGAAATGAATAAATAGTGCTCTGCAACAACAAAAACTGCAACCGCTACTAAAGCACTTATAATTTTGTTATTATGGATGCTATGGCAGTTACATTAGCACATATGTTGGTCTTTAAAAAAGATTCAACTGAAAAGTGATAAACATTTATTAGACAATTCCTATTAAGGACAGTAAACTGCATTGTTTAATCTAGCAAGGATGTTGGTCTTCGAAATAAAAAGATTCGGATTGCATTTAGAATAATAAACAGCTTTTGCTCATTTTCCTGCCGGGCAAGAGAGGCCAGTTTGCCGGTCGTTTGATTGCAATTTGCGGAAGGGCCCGGCCATGCAAAAGAAACCCATTTCAGTGTATAGTGTGGATTCCGCCGGAGGGCGCCGTAGCATTACATGAACAAGCGCATTATGTTTTGTTTTGATTATGGAAAAGTAGCAAGAGAGAGGGGGGTAAGTTCGCTTGAATGACATTCGCTAACGACATGCGCAGTTATCACCTCCTAATATCAATCTCATATTTATTTCTTTTCGTTCTTACGATTCAGTTCTTTTCAAGCGTGTACATTTCGTTTCGTTCGGTTTTTCCTTCTTTCTTTCCATAGATTGGGTTTCTTACAGTTCCACATACATTGTGTTTCTTTCCTTTTAAACATTTTCATTTCTTTAATATTTTTTCCTTTGGGTTTTCGTTATTCATTTCTTTATTTCTGTTCATCATGGGTTCTCTTTCTTTTGTCTTTTCTTTCCCTTTTCTTGTTCCGCTATCTTTAACTCAACACTTATCAAGTCGATGGTTCTTACTGGCCAGAATTGATTATTTATGTTGACAACTGAATAAGAATAAGTTTACATTGAACTTGAAAACGTCAATGTTGTAGTCAGCCGAGAAGATGCTCAATTTGATAGTCACACACACAGAGGGAAGTTCTAGTTAAGAAAATTTGTCTCATGGAATATCAGTTTAATTTGACGAACACACCGAAAGAAAAGGCATTTATCGTTGTAGCTAGCCAACTTTATGTTGTGAATGTCCGACTTAGTTTAACAGTTAGTCGAGCACCTGTCATGAAAATAATGACAAAATAGAGAAATATAGAATAAAAATATTAAAAACGCCTCTTTAAGAGAAAGAGGAAGTAGGTAAGTTGAAGAGGACATCGCCCACTAAATTTCGAAGTAGATTTGTACTTTGTCATGGCATAAAAAGTGCAAAAAAGAAGCAGAACATCTCCATACGTAGCAATTGTACTCCATCTTAGAAGGGAGACACTTTTCAGAGCGATAGAATGATCTTATTTGTTTTTATTTTGTTTTTTATTTTCTTACTTTCGTTCCTTAAATATTCTTCATATTTTTCTTCTTTTTCATTCTTGCTTTCTTTCGATATGTTATTATTTGTCATTGTTTCATTTCCTTTCCATATATTCTTTTTTTACTCTTTTTTTCCTACTTTTGCTCTATATATTTTCATTATTTCTTTTCCTTCCATTATTTTTATTTTATTTGTACATATTTTCTTACTATTTCTTCCTTGCCACTTTTTTTCAGTATATTTTCATCATTTCCCTTTTTCTTTTTTGTTCTTTTATTTCTTTTAATTTCTATTGTTCTATTACTTTCCGCCTTTGTTATTTAATAGTTTATTCTTTACTCTTTTTTAAAAATTTCCTTCGTCTCATTCAGTTTTTCGCTTCTGATTTTGTTTCTCTAATCCATCTTCTTTTAATCATTATATCACTCTTTCCATATATTTTTATTTCTATATATGTTCTTTTTTATTTTCCCTCTTTTCTTTATCTCTTTCACTTCAAAAACCTTCTTTTGTTGTGTCGCACTTTATTTAATTTCCCATATATTAATTACCTTTTGTAATGGACTATTTTTAATTTCCTTTAATATTTATTAATTTGGCCTTTTCATTTCCATTATTTGTTTCTGTATTCATTTTCTCACACACGTCGTTTGTTTACTTAATTATTTCTTTTCATCATCAATTATTTTTCATTATTTCCATAGGTTGTTATTCTTTTTTCTTTCACCAGTTATCCTTTCTTCCTTTCTCTTTATATATTTAAATTCCTTCGTTTGTTCGTTCTATAAATTTTTATTTTTATTTTATTTCCTTGCTTTTCGTTCTTAATATATATTCTATTCTTACCTTATTTATTAACTTTCCTTATAGATTAACATACGTTTCCTTATTCGTACGTTGTTTTTCGTTATACATTTTCCTTTCCATAAAGCTTCTATCTTTTTCTCATAGATCTTAAATGCTTCACCCTTTGTGTTAATATACTTACTATTTCTACTATTTACTTTGATGTAGAGGGCTACCATCTACTATGAGCATATTTCGGTAGGCTACACGTAAGTGGCTTACCGAAGCATGTTCATAAATGTATAGCGACACATAAATTCTCATTTAAAACATATATATATATATATATATATATATATATATATATATATATATATATACTGCCATAATACGAATGCTCCTACATGGTTGAGCACTTTGCTTCGTGTCTTCATAAAACCACAAACAATGAAAGGATTAACTTTGATACATTACTGAAGAACATCCCCACACCAAATATCAAAGGTTACTTACTAAAATTAATTATTAAAATTGATGATTTACTTAAAAGGATGAAATGTAAAGCTACTTTTTTCTACTAGATAAAGCTGACAATACCAGAAAAGAGAGGTATGGTTTTAAAAGCGTGAAATCACCACCAGTAATTCCACGATTAGTGCTGTTCGAGAAAGATCTCTACTTCCTGGTTAGAAGCTTAGAATTCCACAAAACCAAAGACCATTTCCAAAAAAACATTGACAGCATCGTAAGGGAAATTAATAAATCAAAAGATATTCTTGGTAAGGCTGATAAAACCAGGAATTTCTATAAAATAGACAAGCATAAGTATAATAACCTATCACAAGGTTGATCAACCCCACTAGACCTGAAATCGGAAAAATAAGTAAGAGAATATTAGAGAAGATCAATCAGGAATTAAAACAGCAATTCAACCTAAACCAATGGATAAACACAGCGGACCCCGTGAAATGATTGATCAGCATTGCAAACAAGAAAAATGTGCTTTTGCGCAATTTGACATTATGGATTATTACCCATCAATCACAAAGGGTCTTTTTGAAAAGGCGATTGCATTTACTAAGGCCCATGCCAATGCCTCCGATGATGATATTGAAATCATTATGAAATGCTGTACAACTGTCCTTGTCTGTAACGGGCTAAACTGGACAAAATGATTTTTAGGGGTGTCAACGGGATCGTTGGACTCTGCAGAAGCAACGGTTCTCGTGGGACTTTACAATTTAACAAAAAATAACACTATTGATGTGGGTGACATAGGCTTAAATCGAGATGATGGGCTAATAATAGTAAGGGACCCTGCAAGTGTAAAATGTTATCGGTTTAGAAGAGCAATCCATAGGGTGATGAATGATTTTGGCCTTAAAGTTGAAATTAATGCAAACTTAAAATAGGTTAACTTCCTCGACGTAACATTTGATCTTGAATTAAACACTTATAAACCCTATATGAAGGAAAACACTAACCCTATTTATATACACACACAATCCATTATTAGACATATACCGTTGTCTATTGAAAATAGAATAAGTAACAACACCTCTAATGAAGTAACTTTTAATGGGTGCAAAGCTATTTCTAATACGGCACTTAAAAATAGTGGGTACAAAATGTCTGTTTTTGGTTTACGGCAAATCAACCTTTTTCAGGTTATTTAATGCCGAATCTAGTTATTTTGAGAAACGATTTTTAATGGAGTATATTTTTTTTTAAGTCAGATTCTATTTAACTCATAGTTGGAACCCTAACAGGTACTACCACTCCGGGTCAGAGTGGACCTGGGAGCAATGGCAATTAAAGGGTGGCTCCACACTCCCCAAGGCCCGCAAGGTGGAGCCTCACCATCGGATATAGTTTTAGGTCATATCCAGGAACGTTGGGTACAAAAACTAGCACGAATAGATTTAGAAACCGTGATAGGAAAGTGATCTGGTTTACACTCCCCTTTAATCTAATGCTAAAAACAAGACTTGGTACCAAATTGTCACAACTTATTAACAAGCATTTCCCACCAAATAATATGTTACATATTTTTTAATAAAAATACATTAAAATCAAGTTATAGCTGTCGTGATAACTTAGAAAGAATCATAAAAACATAATAGAAGATTATTAAGGATGAATAATAGAGAAAGTATAAATATTAGTGATAATGCAGTTGTGGATAAATATAATTGCCAAAAACCTGAGGATTGTCCCATAAAAATAAATGTTTAACCCCTATCAGTGGTATACCAGGTTAAAATATTCCCATTGGAAAACCCGAGGAAAAAAATTCTACATAGGTAGTACCAAAATGACATTCAAAAATAGATTTTATGGACATACACGTTCGATGAATAATCAAAGTATGCAAAAGATACCTCGTTATCGGTACACTACTGGAAACTAGTAAGGGAAAACAAAACACCAAAGATAGAATGGAGAATTATTAGGAAAGCCAGTACTTGCCACTCATTAAACTCGCCATGTCCGTTATGCCTATCAGAAAAAACCTGAGATAACAAGGTTTAAGGACTGGGGCAAACTATTAAATATCTAACAAGAAACTGTTATGTTCTGCAAACATTTCAAAATACATGCGCTTAAAGAATTCTAAGTTATGAAGATCTGAACTGTTATAATAACAACAAACCCTATCCTACTTCCCCCACAAAAGGATAATCAAATTTATTACATAAGTAGTCTGTTAATATTCTATTTTTTTCTAGAAGTATAATATTACTAATCTGAAAAAATACTTGTATAAATATATCTAAACAAACGAATGGTCAAGAAGTTAGGCGAAATTCTAAATGATATATACATGTGAATGTGTGTATATGCATATATATATATATATATATATATATGTATATATATGTGTATATTTATGTGGTGTATATGTGGGTATGTATATATGTATATACGATGTTATGATATGAATAAGGTAAGTACAATAATAATGTAAAAACATTTGTATTCCGTTCATATAGCCTAAATGTTCGGGGTTCGTTGTTATATATCGTTATATATCTGTATAAACTTGGAGGAGGTAGTTACTTGATCTGAGGATAGACACATGGACTTCAATGGCTATTCACTACTATTTTCTATATAGAAAAAGCGTAAAATCCATGATAAATAGCAAGTAGGTGGGGGCGCCTAATATAATTGTGTAAACTTCAATTCAGGTGTATGCCTATAGGGTATTGGTAAAAAAATTATGTATAAAATGCGTTCATATCTATATCTATATATATATGTATGTGTGAGTGTGTATGTATGTATGTATTGCATATATGTCTATGTGAATTATTGAAATCGGTTGTCTCATATAAAATATTTATTCGATGGGATTTCCATACTGTCGACTTTAGAGTGCACTTTATTAAATAAATTTTTGACCGTTAATTAATATAAATTGTATAGCGTATTAAATTAACTACAAAAAATTAAATATGACTAAAAAGAAGAAATAGATACACAAAATCGTAGTTATATACATATATGTATGTGTTATTATATAGTTATGTGTATGTATCTATATGGGTGTATATTTATATGCATGAGTGCGCTGTTGTACCTGCATATATGTATATTTATGTATATATGTATGTACATATATGTATATGTGTATCTATAGATCTATGTATGTATATGTGTGTAATGTGTGTATTGTGTATATATCTCTGTGGGTTTATGTATATATGCATATGTATGCATGTATCTGTATGTATGTGTATATATAATATATATATATGTATGTGTATGTGTGGATGTATGTATATATATATATATATATATATCGAAAGGTAAATGGGATTATGATCTATAGGTTTTTAGTCTTTTTTTAGATATTTAAAAAAATTATAATTGATAGTTTATTAGTATTGGTATAATCACAGTGGTGTATACTTTTATATATCTTTTCGTATTTCTTTGTTCTTAGAGTAAATATTTCCTCGCAAGCTTACGTAGTGGGTCATAATGTTGAAAATACGCTAATTTTTTGGATACTAACTATTGATTAATCACAGTTAGGTTTGCATGTATGTCAACGATAATTATTTATATGTTTGTATATATATGTGTGTGTGTGCATGTGGGTGGGTATATGTAGATATGTATGTGTATGTAGGTGAAGGTGTGTATGTATGTATATATATGTATGTGTATGTATATGTATATATATGTATATATATATATATATATATTGTACATGTATGTATGCATATGTACGTATTAGCATGGATCTATAAGCAGTTACATTGAGTGAAACAGATGGATGTTTGTAGAGACCATATGTAACTGTTTACCCTCGTATAAATAATTAAAACTATTTTGCTCTTGTTATTGAGCACTATATAACAACCTCGTGGTATTACTTTGTCCCGACTTTTGAACATCTCAAATCTCTCTCTCCCTCTCTCTCTCTCTCTCTCTCTCTCTCTCTCTCTATATATATATATATATATATATAATATTTTCCTGTTTCATTCTTTCTAAGAAAGCATTTATCTTCGATAGTTTTTTTTTGTGATTCTCTTGCTGATCTGCATAAACCAATTTTCCAAATGTTACGAAGTGTGGATTTAAATCGATCAATATCGATTTATCCAAGCTTGTCCGTCCTATCTATTTTCATTTGATCTTAACTGAATTAACCAAGATTCGATAAGTACAATGCAACATCACAAATGTGGCAAACCACTTCGTCTCTCTGGTAATATTCATCGTTTTAACTTTTTATTATAAAAAAGCCTTCATGCTTATCATATTCTATAAACTTGCTTAGAATTACGCTCAGTACTGAATAAATGTTATATGCTGTGAAATAAACTAATTGCATTAATAATAAGCAATATTTAATGTTTGATTTTGAGTATCCTATGCGCTTTATTTATTTGCATTTCCAGCCTTTCTTGGTTCAGTTTTCTGTCTTTTTGTATTCTTTTTTCTATATTTCTTTCTTGCAGCATTGTCATCTTCTTTGTTATTATATTTTCTATATTTTAACCTCTTGTCTTTGTTATTATATTTTTATATAAAAGAAAGATATAAAGTCCAGAAAAAACTCTCAGCCTTTATATCGTTTTTCTTCTGTCGATTTATTTGTTCTTTTTTATTGTTTGTAAGTTTTATCGTTTGTTGTCTCTGTCGACTTTACACATTTTCCTTCTTTTAAGCGACTTGTATTATTTTTCGTTCTGTTTTTATGGCGATTCTATTCTACTTTCTGTCCTTTAACTTTCACACCCTTTACTCTTTTTACTGACTTCGCTCCTGATTTCTTTCTCCTCGACGGTTTACACACTTTTTTTTACATGGAGTTCACCACTTCTCAAGGCCCGATGGCCACTCGGGGATAAGGGATATTGTGTGTACAATAATCAAAGAGATAGCGTAGCAATATTATTGGAGAATTGGTAAGGTGTCATTACTTAGGGAGGCGGTTCATCAGGAATTTGTTTGTGTTGGACTTGAAGACATCCAGATTGAAGTCGGGAGGGAAACAGGCAAGCGGAACAGCGTTCCACAGGCGTGCAGTTCTAAGAAAGAAACCTTGTTCATGGAATCTACGTTTTGATTTAGGCACAGATAAGGAGTGGGGAAATTATTGATGGTGGTTTCAGCTAGTCGGGTGTTTTTTGAAAAAGATTGGCAAGGGGGGACCAGAGAATGGAGCGCAGATGTGCACTTGCCATGGAAATAACGATAGAACAACGAAAGGCTCGCTACGTCTCTTCTGTGGGAGAGAGGTTGCAGGGTAGAGAAAAGGGCATCCCCCATTAAGCCATGAAGTCTATTTTGTACTCTGTCAAGGCACGATAGTCAGTTTAAGCAGCTCCCGCCCAGATGTGGCAGCAGTACTCCATCTTTCGACGTACTTGGCTCTTACATAGATATAGAATTGCATCAGCAGTGAGATATCTTCTGGAGCAGTAGAAGGATCCCACCATTTTCCCACCGACCTTGGCCACAGACTTGATGTATGTGTTCCATTTAAGATCAGGAGTAAAGGTCAAACCCAGAAGCTTATCAAAACATGGGGCCTCCCCTAGACGAGAACCATCCATTTCAATTGATGCCAGATGGGGATCAGAGCGTTTATGATGTAGGGATAGGAGCTTGGTCTTAGATGCATTAAAGGTAACCAGCCACCTCTTTCCCCACTGTACCACGCGTTCAAGATCAGAGGAGAGAGAATTAGAGAGAACATCATTTCCAGTTTTGATGTGTTGCCATAGATGGTCGTATCATCATCATAGATGTCAACGAAAGATTTTAGTATGTGTTTTGGGAGATCATTGATGTAGATCAGGAAGAGAGTTGGGGCCCAGTATGGACCCCTGAGGGACTCCAGCATTAATATTGTGGGCCTCTGATTTCTGCCCATCAACCACTACTCTTATGAGCCTATCTGAGAGAAATGATTTAATGATCGAGAAACATTTCCAGTAATACCAGCTGGAAATCTTGTGTAGTAGGCCTTTATGGCAAACCTTATCAAAGGCCTTGGATATGTCGAGAGCAATTGCCCTAGAAATGAAGCCTTTGTCAAGATATTCGCTAATCCTATGAGATATAACCGTTAGCACATCTGCTGTAGATCTAGCAGAACGGAAACCATATTGCGTGTCGCTAAGAAGGTTATTTCTGCTGAGGTGGTTGACTACTTGTCTATTTATTGTGGATTCCAGCAACTTACTCATGACACACAGGAGACTTATTGGTCTGTACTGAGAGGGGGCTGAGTTATAACCTGAATTCTTAAATACAGGGCATACTGATGAGGTTTTCCAGGGTGTTGGGAAGCACTTCTTAAGGCAACGCTTAAACAGTTTTGTAAGTATGGGGGCAAGTTCTGGTTGTAATTTTTTGAACACTATAATTGGAATACCGTCAGGACGAGTTGCTTTACTGGAATCAAGGTTCTTGATTAGCTTGGCAACCTCAGCCACAGATATTTGTATGTTTTATTCCCTTGAATCTCTTCACGTTTTCTTCTTTCAGTTTGCTTGATTTTTTTCTTACGTTCCTTCTATCCATTTTTGTTTTCTATTTATTTATTATTTCCTCATTTATTTTTTCATTTCAGTTTCCTTTTTTGTTTTTCTTTCTTTTTTCTCTCAATTCCCTTATTTTTTCTTTCTTAGTTCCTTTATTTTCTTATTCCCAACATTACATCTTTCTTTCAATTGTTCTCCTTTTTAACTTATCCGTTCATTATTTCTGTTTCATCATATATTTCGTTTTTGTTTCAGCAGTTTTGCTTTGTTTCTCCTCATCCTCCAAAACATATCTATCGTTGAAAGCTAAATTTATATTCATACATTTAATGATTTTCGAATCCAAAAACACTTTTCAAAACAAGAAAACAGAGTAAATAAATTCCCTAACACATGTTTGGAAGTGTATAAGTAAATTTAAATCGTTACTCAAACTTTGTAAAATGTTTACTTACATTTTGATTACAGGGTGGAACGATAAAATTGTCGCCCAACAAAAGAAAACATGATGCCGTTTGATGAAAACCGATTTGTTTTGCTTGACCAGTAGTGTGCTAATCCCAAAAGCAATAAGAGCCTTCTATCATGTTTGAAAGTGGCACATGTTCAACAAGCAAGATCCAAGGACCATTGCCAGTACTCTAAAAAAACAAATCTGGACAGTTCAACGCTTGCAAGCACAGCGCAACGCATCGTACGACCCACGGTTATGGTCTTTGATGCGGTCTCAAGTGAGGGCCACATCATGCCACCTCACACCTTCGAAGTCGGCTTGAAAGTCAACACCAAAGTGTACCTGGATGTGCTAGCCAGTGTGGTGGCCCCCTAGTGCAATCAGGAGGCTGCTGGCAAATCCTGGATGTGGCAGGAGGACTGGGCCCCAGTTCACAAGCTTGGCTTGTGCTTCAGAAAGAGTGCTACGAATTTGTATCCCTCTCTCACTGACCCTCCTCCTCCTATGACCTTACCCTGCTGAACTACTTTGTTTGATCATACGTTGAGAAAATCACCAACATACCCCCCCACACATAGCCAGCCTGATTACCGCCATCCGCCGAGTATTCGCCGAACTCCCGCCGGCGCTTGTGGAAAAAGACATACTTTCAGCTCCGGACCCGTATCGAGATGGTGGTTGAGGCTGAAAGCGACTACATTGTATAGATGTCAGCTCTACTTCATAATCAAGTTACCTGAATGATACTAGTTATTAAACATGTTAGTCCTACTATAAGAGTTTCGAAATATTTAATGCAATTGTTAGAAAGCACAAAATGTGAACACCACGGGAAGTAATAGTTTTATTGTATTAGTTACTTTAACAACCGTTTTCTCTATACTGCAACAATGTACAGCTGGGACGGAGAATGACTTTACACGCTTGTTTCACTTCTTTACTAGTTATTCTACAGATCAAGACTATATTGTCTATAAGCGATTCTTGCTGATAGGACATCTCTGTACATTCTTGTTGTTTCAACAGAGTTCCCACGACACTTTTTTCATCTAACCCAATCTAACCCTATCACTAAGCCGGCATTTTTCGATACTTGTACCACATACTGAACCAGGACGGCATATGCACTGTAGTTTCGAGCAAGATTGCATACAAGATATCTATCTAAACATGATTCCACTGATGACGATCGATCACTTGTGGAGATGAAAGCTCAGCCAACAACACGTTGACTGTGGTAAGGCAGTTCTTCAGTTACACTTGCGTAACCCAAATAGACACATAGAGAAGATTACCTCACGAATCGACTCTTCCGCCGAGTGACGATATGCATGCCCAAGCTATCGAAGACATCGCTGCATCAAAATATATATTCAGCTTGAAGTGTTAGCGGAACGCAGCAGTTAGGACAGTGTCGATTCGCCGGCAACAGCAAATGTGTGAGTGAAAAGTTACTGTTAAATATCCATAGGAGAGAGAACATTAGTTTATGACGTGTTGCTGTGCATACAGTTTACAGCTCGTCCGGTGCTTCTCACACCTCATCACGTAAATGATTACAAAATGCAGGAAGACAGTTGTTTGGAGATGTAAAACTTTACTTTATTTACGATTGCATTTTCCCATTGTGACAAAAAGAGCAAGGGTTATCACACACACACACACACACACATACACGCACACACACACATATATATATATATATATATATATGTATGTGCCTGTGTGAGGAAATATACAGACATACAGAAAAACAGACCGAGAACACAAACCTAGCCTGACTCATGTAAAAATTATTACATTTTCCATCGATATACTCAATATTTAGATTGCCTCGATAAAATTTAAATACTTTTACATAAATATTTTCCCTAACGCATAGATGAATCCTAAAGTAAAAGAAACGTATATCATTTCATAATTTAAATAATAGCATCCTTGTCACGAATTAAATTTTGGGTATAGCATAACATCCAGTTATAAAACAAGTACAGTATTCTTAACAAAATGATTTATTATATTAAAGCACATAAGTGAATTTAAATAGAAAAAGAAAAACAAGTAAAATAGAAAAAGAAAAACAAGTAAAATACTTTAATATGATAAATGTTTGGACGATCAGAAAATTTCAGCCACCTTTTAAGTAAACTAAATTTATTTTGAAAATGCAATAAAACATTTTTTCTAAAAGTAAATGAACATTAAAACAATTAGGAAAATATGATGTTTAGTACAAGATAAATTTATATATGATACAATGTTTGAATGTTGCAAAAGATTGAGAAGACAGTGGAACATATTTAGAGAGTGTAATTTTCCATTAAAATTTAAGTTATTGTTAAATAATGAGACAGTTTCGTCACAAAGAGGAAATAGCCAGTGAGACGTGGCAAAGGAGAAGATTTTAAAAGTTTTTTGAGTCATAATGGGGTATGAGACGAATAAATTCGCCAATCATTTTTATAACCACCAGCTGTGCTAAACAACCAACCTTCCACAGTCAGTATTAAAATTGTCGAATTTTGGATTCAATCAGCTCACCGCTAAATACGTCATGGACCGCATTTGATTCTTGGCTGCCATCTTGGTTACTGCCAATTACAGTCAGGATCTGATCTGAACTATGCCGTTATCCTTGTTCAGCATAATATCACAACACTTTATGCGCCCAGCCATCGTCTTTTCTTTGACGGATCGGAATCTAAATTCGAATTGGTGCAGGTAAAATTTCTAGGATATCTAAGGATTCAAAAACTACACAAAATGATACAATCTCCAACAGAGAATCCTAACGACCCCGAATTTCTCGGAAAGAACGCGGCTGTTTTTGCAGAACTGATTCAATGCTTAGACAATAGAAGTCTGTCTCTGATTATAAGAGATGCATTGGATGACGGACGGAAATCATTGAAAATATTAAGAAAACATTATTTATCAAAAGAGAAACCGAAAATTATATCACTATATACAGAACTAACGTCTCTGAAACGTAACGAGGATGAAACTATTACCGACTACGTTATAAGGCCAGAAATAACCACCAATGCCGTAAAACTCTCAGGTGAAATAATAAGCGATAGCTTGTTGATATCAATAACCCTCAAGGGAATTCCAACCGATTTTAAACCATTTACAACTGTTATAACGCAAAAAGACTAACCCATAAATTGCAGCGAATTTAAAGTGGCATTGCGCAGTTACGAAGAGACTAATCGTATGCTGGTGGACAATAATAAGTCCAGCAATAATATGAAGTTCAAAAATGCTTCTCGAAAACAGACACCACCAAATTACGCACCGCACCGCAATGTGTTCCCCAAACGTAATTTTCCCAAGAAAAAGAATAAAATTATCTGCTATAATTGTGGACGACAAAACCACAAAAGTTTCCAATGTCGATATAAACGCTCTAAAATGAACTCCGTAAAAAACGTTTAGAACTTTGAGGAAGAACATACATTTCTATTCACATGTAACTTTGACAATACCACAAACGTTAACAATCTCCTTGTAAACACGTTAACAATCTCCTTGTAAACACGTTATTACTTTAAAACACGTTATTACGTTAAAAACGTTAACAATCTCCTTGTAAACACGTTATTACGAAGGAATCTGATTTTATTAATTTTGATTCAGACTTTAATCCACAAAGTCATTTTGTCGAACTTGCCGACGGTAGTCAAATAAATGATATAATCTTGAAAAGAGGCGATGCTAAAATATCTCTAAAAAATAATAAAGGCGAAATCTGTAACTGTATTCTAAAAAAAATGCTCTGTTCATACCTACATTTAAGCAAAACATATTTTCCGTGAAGGATGCAATTAAACAAGGCGCGAATAGAAAGTTTGGAAAAAAATCAAGTCAAAATTGATAACACATAGTTTATGGACGTGCACTTTAATGGCAGCAGCATATATCAAAAATAGATCGTTAAATAAAAGACTAGACAAAACGCCGTATGAAGCGTTTTGCGGTGTAAAATCGAAAATGAAGAGAATGCATCTATTTGGTTCTAATTGTTTTGCATTATAGAAATTATTATAGAAAACACCAGTAAACTAAATAGTAAAATCGAAAAAGGTATTTTCGTAGGTTACGATAAAAACAGTCCAGCATATATAATCTACTTTCTAACCCAAAATGCCATAAAAAGGGTTAGATGTGTAAAATTGAATGACACATGAAATTTAAAAAATGGCGATCCAGTGGATGAAAAACGTGGAATATCACATAGCATCTTAATCGATCACAATGAAAATATTAATAACGACGACAATTACAATAGAACTTCTGACGAAAATATTAACCAGACACGTCGATAACCAATAAGGGTGCGAAAAAGGCCAGACTTCTTACAAATTTAAAAGATACAAGATTACGCAGTGGATTACTATTAGTCGTTGAACAGCGCACCGGAAAGTTATAATGAGGCGATTAAGTCAGAAAATCACCTATAATGGGAACAACATGTGATATCCGAAATGAAAGCTTTATCTGAAAATCACATATACGAAATAGTGGCAAAACCAACAGATAAAAATATAATTTCTTCACGCTGGGGGTTTTCCCCAAAATCACAGCTTCTGCCAGTGAAACGTTTAAACCAAAATTTGTTGCAAAAGGTTTTTCACAAATTTCTGGAGTGGAATATTTTGCAACATTTTCACCAACGACAAATTTAACAACAATTAGAATTTTATTACAACTTGCCGCTCAATACAATTTAAAAATAATCAAATGGATGTAAAAATGCTTATTTAAATGTTTCGATTGACTGTGAAATCTATATTTACCCTCCCGAGGGATTTAAAATGAAAAATAAAAATTGGGTGTGGAAATTGAATAAATCGTTATATGGACTAAAACAAAGTGCACACAATTGGAATTTTACACACCATAATTATTTAATAGAATAGGAATTAAAGCAATGTCCCGTGGACGCGTGCATGTATACCAAAAATGTAGGTAAGAAATTGTTGATTGTGTTTTTTGGGGTTTACGATATATTACTCGCCTCAAACTGTGACAACACTTTAAAAGATGTTAAAAATGAATTACATAAAAAACTTAAAATGGCCGATCTTGGACGACTGTCATGGTTCCTCGGTATAAAATCTACCTGTGAAAATGAGACTATAACTATGAACCAATCGCGATACATTGAAAACATACTGCTCAAGTTCGGTATGCAAGATTGCAAACCGCGTAAAACACCCGTCGAAATGGACATAAATACAAATATAGAGACCGAACCAAAATCCATAGATAATCTATTATACAGGGAAATGGTAGGGAGCCTCATCTATTTGATGACCGCAACTAGGCCTGACATATGTTACATTGTAACAAAGCTATCTCAAAACTTATCGAAACCGACAATTAAGGACCTTAATCGTGCAATACAAATCCTCCGTGTGTTAAAGATGGTCTCAAACTCGCCGGAGGTTAATGTCTTTGCTGCTGTATCTTTTTGTTGGGAAGGTGAGAGATCGGCGTCATCTCTGATAGCTTCTCCTATCTTGAGATGTTTAAGGTTTTCCAGAACCCTATTTTTATGGTTTGGTTGAGTCGGCTTCCTGGTAGGGCAAGTAAAAGTAAGGTGACCTACCTCACCACATACCCAACATGCCGGTCTACGGCCTGCTACTACGATAGGTAGTTTCTCCAGACCTGCTTCCAGGTAGTAAGGTATTTTTACAAACGCGTCCTTATTTAACAGGATGTCAAAGGACCATAAATTTATCCTCTGTTACATTAGTTATATCTCCGTATTGAAGCAAAAAGGCACATAGAAACTCTCCCGGAACCACACCGAAGACTTCAAAAACTGAAACTGTGGTCCTTCTGCGACCATGTACTCCATTCTAAGTATAAAGTTTTTTGTGATTATTTCTTTTTTGGATAAAGTACGGCAGTCTTAAGGTGGTTTGAACAATGCGCTCCAGGTGTTGTACCCTTTGCATTTAGTGATCCTTTCTGGTCTCATATTAACGGTTGCTATGAGCTTTGGGACTCGTTCCTTGGTGGATCTTATTAATTTTTTCGTTTTTCGATCAATGACAAATAGCAGGATTGTTTTTTTTCGAGAATTCCTCGATTCTTGATTGGTCGAGTATAATTCCCTTTTCGGTGATAAAATCTGTACATTCTCTAGCTTTAGCAACGAATTCTTCCACGTTGATATTGACAGTAGGTGGCTTAGCCCATTCTGACTTTTCTTTTGGTTGCACCATATTTTTCTTGGTGCCATCCAACGGCGTCGAACAACTGGCTGACGCCATTATCGACGTGTGATAATTCCAACCCCAATGGAAGAAGTTTGGATTCAAACAGCAATAACAAGGATTAACAAATATAATAATAAATTTAACAATATAAGATAACGTATAATAACAATAAAAATAACAAAGCGCAAAATACGAACCAAGCTGACAGAAAGGACTCCTAATGGGGTTATATATTTAATTGCTGTCCACCACAGCAATATGTGGCACAAGGCCGGAAAGTGGAGATCAAACAGACTCCTCTAAAAGAGGGGCACTCCTGTAATCGCAAAAATAGCCTGAGTAACCTCTTCAGCATTCTCCGGTTGGGGCGATAAACTTGCTCCAGCGGAAAGCCCGGTGGCAAGGTCTGGGAGGGTGGACCTCCTAGGTATTATCCAGACGGTGTACCTCAGTCCAACAGGTGTTGGGCCGGTTCCCGGTCCCTCACCTGTCGGGCTGAGTGTCAAGTAACGAATCCTTGAGGAGTACTTCTACCCTGTCTCCCTGCAGCCGAAGCCACTAGTGACACATCCCTATCAGACGAACTAATGGGGGTAGAGATTTAATTGCTGCCCACCACAGCAATATGTGGCACAAGGCCGGAAAGTGGGGATCAGGCAGGCTCCCCTAAAGGAGGGGCACTCCTCTAATTGTGAAAATAGCCTGAGTAACTCCTTCGGCATGCCCCAGTCGGGGCGCCTCAGACAGTAAGCGAAAAACTTACTCCACCGGAAAGCCCAGTGGCAAGGTCTGGGAGGGTGAACCTCCTAGGTATTACCTAGGCGGTGTACCTCAGTCCGACAGGTGCTGGTGCGGTTCCCGGCCCCTCACCTGTCGGACTGAGTGTCAAGTAACGAATCCTTGACGAGTACTTCTACCCTATCTCCCTGCAACCGAGGCCGCTAGGAGACCTTCCCCATCAGAGGACTAATGGGTGTATGAGACGAATAAATTCGCCAATCATTTTTATAACCACCGGCTGGCTAAACAACCAATGCAAACCTTCCAAATTTAGTATAACAATTGTCGAATTTTGGATTCAATCAGTTCGCCGCTAAATACGTCACGGACCGCATTTGATTCTCGGTCGCCATCTTGGTTACTGCCAATTACAATCAGGATCTGATCTGAACTACGCCGCCATCTTTGTTCAACATAATGTCACAACACTTAACACAGATAATACTTTTCAAATTGTACTGAACCCGGAAGGAGAGCGTCTAGATGGGAAACTGTAATTTTGATGATTTTCGGAGATAGTAATATCCGTCTACGTTATGCTCTAGTATGAATCGGAAATTTTATGAATGTGCTATAATGAGGACCCTCGAAACACCGGTAAATCAATCCTTATTTTTACTATATAACAATTACTTTCTTCTAGTGCTGTAAATAAATTCTGTGCACTTTAATATATTACAAAATTATAGATAATGTGTATAGCGCAGGATGTTGCATATAGACAATTAGATATTGTAGTCATTTAAAACTTTATTTGAATCATACCTGTAATGCTACAACCAGTTTCTTGACGCATTGTTTGCTAATAATCCCGCCACAAGAAAAGTTCTGTTTCATTTTTTTAAAAATATCATTTGATAAACTAATTCAACACTTTTATAAAAAAAAAGATGATGCATTTAGATATGATTGTCTTGTTGATCTTAATGACTAAGGAGGGATCCAGAAAGAGAGACATTATGACTTAGTTAATTATTACACTCTACAGAAAATATTAACACATAAAAATTACTTGCATGCTAGGATTTAAACAAACGACCTACTCATATCCCGCTCTAAATAACTCGTCTAATATAACTTCCGCTTAAATTGTCAGCAACTGATTTTTACTGCAGGGCCTATGTGCCCCAATAATCGACTTCGTAACCTCTGCTGGCCCCTATCTGCAACATATCATGTTTTGTCCCACCCCCTAAACAGTATATATTCTTACATGTATCTACTAAAAATGTAAAGGTTGTATCTTAAGATCTCAGGCCCCTTTTTACCTATTAAATTTTTTAGCACATCGATAAGAGCAGCTAGATGACCTTTGATTTGATGTAGACTCGCGATAAAGACAACACATTTCGTGGCCTCCGCTGCTTTCTTTCTAGAGGCAACTATATCATAATAATATATGTACACGCACCATATTCTCTTCTGCAAGCAAAATGTAACATTTATCAAGTCCCACATCTGGTTGACTAGTATCAATCAGCCAAACTTCCTTTACTACTTTACCTTTAGACATGTCGTGTGAAGCATCTCAAAGATTTCTTCTTTCATGTACTCTCTTTGTGTACATTTACGAAATACATCTTTCTTTATCACAACGGTGTGTTATCTCGGCCAGGTTTCTCTCTGTATTCAACCCAACTGGAAAGCCAGGAATTGCTTCTACAATTACCGTCCTTCTCTAAATATCCCAGCGCGAACTTTTTTTCAATTCAAATTCCTATTTTTCTTGTATTCGCACGCGAGATTGCACTTCTGGTTACATTCCGGTTTTATCATACAAGAATTTAAGTACTTCGGCTCCGATATCAAAATTCCTATCACTGGAGTCTGCTTCATGCTATTGTATCGAAGCCTATCTACTCATTTATATCTTTCTTAATAGTCAGTAATTAATCTCTATATTAATAAAGTAGGCGCAAACATTCCCTCCTGGACAAAAATATCGTAGGTTTGCAACAACAGATGTCATATACAAATTCAATCCAGCAAGGCTGATAGCCACTTCATCACGTATCTTTCGAACACCATTTCAAACAGAGCTAAGCTCTGATAATTCTCATATTCCAGAATCCAGTCCTTCATTTTTAAAACAAACGCTTACTAACATTAAAATACGGCGTCACTATAAGACATATTATTTTACCCAGCATCAAGTTCATTGGTCATTACAGACATTAAACGATTCTTCAATAACCATCATCGTCATCGTCGTCGTCAAAACAGCAAAAAAGCAATTACACAACCCTTGCGATGGATGTTTTTAACCATTTAACATATTTTAACATTATAATTGCATTTGGAACGTTAACACATACTATACACTACAATACTATGCATTGTGTGTGTGCGTACGATACAAATCCCTCTAATATGACTTCGTAGCCGTGGGATGCTGTTCTTTTCACTGTGTGTGTAAATGAGTTACTTTTCTCCTCTCTCTCATGCGCGTACTTTCTTTCGGAAACAGTATCAATTTTAATTCGTGCATGCGTGTGTTTGTGTGCGTGTGTTCGGCTCTGTTGCGTCTGAGAATGCAATAACATATCTGCTTCTTCTTTGTCCTTTTTTTCTTAATTATTTAGTTTTTAATTATCACTTCATTTGTGTTTTGTTTTCTTGTATTCTTTCTTACACAACTTAATTGTGGCGGGCTTGGAATGTTTTATTTAGTTATTACATTTTTTTTACCTTTGAACTTGAAAAAACTCGTATATCCAATATCTCCCTTTTCCCCCCTCTCTTACACACACCACACACTTTTACTTTTTACTTTTTAAAATCTGTTTATACCCCTGACTGTGGCGTACGCCCTGCTTAATTTGTAACGTATGTACACCCACACGATCACACATTTACATTTCACTTTTTAAAATCTATTTTTATTATTAGAGTAAGTTACGTTTTTTAAACTCTAGCCGTTAGACTATGTTTTTAAGTGTACGAAATATCCCCGACTGTGGCCCACGCCCTGCGTAATCTGTATCCATCACACACACACACACACACATACACACACACACACACACAAATAATAACCGCTATTATTTCAGCACGATCAGTCGCCATACAATTGAATGCGATTTTAAAGCAAGGGTAAGATTTCAGCATTAAATGTTTTATATTTGTTTGAATAAAATTCACATCGAAACTAATTGACCGATCATTATCAATTTGGGATCACAGCTGCTAGGCGCAGGCGGGTGTCTAAATATTATCTACAATTAGTTCCCCTTAGTATCGTGAGAAAAACGTGAAAATCCTTCATTTTAAAGTAAACATTTCATTTTGTTTACTTTTATGACCCTGGGCAACACTGGGTAGGCATGCTAGTTTTTAATATTTATATAATGTTATGATTCATATACTCATTACTCTGTTTGCAAATCAACTAATCTTTATTATAAACCCGGCGTTGATTATTGCCTTCCTCTGTTAGAATTTCGCTTATTACTTATCTCTGATTACCATTCAAGTCCGACACATCCACCCTCACGCCACAATAGACGGAAAAAAAAACTACATTGCATCATCTGAAGAGAAAAACGATAACAAAACAATGTAAAACTCAACCGTCTCTATTGTTTTAACTCACGCTGTTATTTTTTCTTTTTTCCTTTTATATAAGTAATGTCTCGTCTTTTATTCTTTTATTTAAAGTCATGCGTTTACATAACTAAGGTTAATGGATTATTATCGTTGCTTTTTTGTTCCTGTTTTTCTCTGTAGCTGCTGGTTTGTAATGTATAGTGAGCCATATATCTTCCTTATGTGAGGTCATGGAGCGGTCTATTTTCTTTATATCTCATCTACCCCCTCTGTTTGTCTGTTGCTAGTGTAGTATGTTTTAATAATTTGTTCCTTTACCAAGGAATTTTATTCAGGATAAAGTTGATTTTTTAAATTATTTTCATAGTAGTTATGCCTTTTTACACGTGCCACATTGCTTTTGAAACGCTCCTCCAAACATATATACCGTACTTTAGTGTAATTGCGCCAAATCCTGGGGTAATTGCGTCAACTAAAAAAGTGCTCTTTATATGTGTGGTTGCCAAAAGAGCACTTACAGCTAGTTGGCGCAATTACCCCAGACTTGGCACAATGACCGCAAAGTACGGTATATATATATATATATATATATATATATATATATATATATATATATATATATATATATAAATATATATATATATATATTAACAAAGTAATGGAAGGGTGCTACACACTAAAAACAAAATAGATGTACTTTTTATTTGTTTTACATAAGAATTAATATGTCGCTACACATGTATGAGCATGTTTCGGTCAGTTAGTTACAAATAACTATGGCCATTTTTAGGCGGTATTGCGTATACAATAGTTTCGTCCGTCATGAATGAGTTTACAAGCACAAAAAATTATCAGGAGGTCACATCACGTTAGAATAACAAAAAAAACGGCGTTTAATATACGTGAAGAAGATAAAGAAAAAGGGGGGGGTAGTAAAGTATGTATCGAAATAAAGTAAAGAAACATATAAGAAAAAGAAAGGAAGGAATAGATAAAAAGAGAAAGGAAAAAGAAAAATGAGAAAGCTATGGAAAAAAGAACATCATTAATAAAAATATACAAAACATATAAGATAATAAAATCAGTAATAATAACATCATTAATTAATAAATAATTAATAATAAAATCATTGAAAATAAAATATAATACTAGAAAAATCACAAAATTTTAAGATTAAAAAATTACCGCATAAGGAAGAGAAGAGAATATATAAAAAGTGGCTAATTTCAGGGTTGTGAATTTTGTGATCTAAACGTTGATTGAATTTTAAAATAAATACGTATTTAGCTACGTATTAGATACGTTTGAAAACTAAAGTACAACGCAATATTACGAGAAAAAAACAAATATTTGTTTAAAATTGATATATTTCAGAGTCAACCTCTTTCCTTATGATATTTTACATTTTTCTTTTATTTCTTTTTGCCATGATGTTGATTTGGAGAAAAGAAAAGTTAAGTAGTATAAGTCTGCGTGTTGTCTTTCTACGGTGTTGTTTTGAAATGCCGAAAAATTTGTCTAGTACGCGATATTAACGTAACAATTGTTAATTCTGTAATAGAAGTGTTGATTGAATTTAAAGTAAAATAAAATACATATGATATACGTTTGAAAAAATATTACAACGCAATATTATGGAAATAAACAAATATCAACTTGTTTAAAACTTATATAATTTGGAGTCAAACTCGTTCCTCATAATTTTGTAATTTTTTTTTCTTTTTTATTTCTTGCCATGGTGTTAATTTTTCTTGTTATGGTGTTAATTTGGAGAAAACAAAAATCAGTAAAGGTCTGCGTTTTGTCTTTCTGCTGTGTTATTTTAAAATGCCAGAAAATTTATTGGCTACGCGATATTAACGTCAGGGTTATGAATTCTTAACTGATTTTTCTTCTCTTCAACTTAACACTATGGCAAGAAAGAAAAAATGTACAAAATTCTGAAGGAGTTTGAACGTATCCCATACGTATTTTATTTTAAAATTTTATCAACGCTTTTATCATATTAAAACATTTATAACATTAATACTGCGCAGCCAAGGCATTTTCCGGGATTTCAAAACAACAACGCAGAAAGACAATGCGCGAACTTTTACTAACTGATTTTTTTTTCTCCAATTTAACATCATTTCCAGAAAAAATGTACAAAGTTCTAAGAAAAGAGTTTGACTCCGAAATATATAACATGTAAACAAATAATTATTGGCTTTTTTCATAATATTGCATTGTAATTTCGCTTTCGACCCTATTTTATAAAAGCATTTACAGCTAATTTTATAGGCTATGCCTTTCTGCTTGTGCGGTGAGAGAACTTCTCAAATTAACTTGTGAAGTTAGTTCATATAACAGTGCTAACTTTAATCAAAATTGGACGTTCTTCTTAAATAAGATTTTTTCGATTATCGATTTTCGATACTTATCAGACGTATTCCGATACAAATCTTACGTAAAAACACCCTCAGAGACATCAAATACATTTGTGTTGATTTTTCAAATATTCGGACCCACCGTTTCCGAGTCCATAGGGAAGAAACTAACAAATTCATACAGTTGTCCTTTTATATAATATATTACGTTATTATTAGTATATGACAAAGTTTATGACATAATTTATAGTTTATAACTTTGAAAATCAGTTTTAACTATGTTTATTCATCTGTATAGCGTATTAAAAAAAATGTAATATAACTATTACATTAGATGCTAATTTCCCGATTTTTTTCCACAGCATATAGACAATAATTTTAATTAAGATAGTTTTCTAGTCGACATATTTGTAATCAATTCAATGACAGTTCCGGGTCGATGGACATGGCACGGCAAATTTTAATAATAATGACGGACAGAAAGTAAAATTAGCATTAAAATCAAATATATATTTCAGGTCAAAGAAAGGTTAGTTAAAATAAAATAAAAATATTTCAGGTTTAAAGAAAGGTTAGTTAAAATCAATTTATAATCAAATATGTTACCAATAATAATCCTTAATTTCTTACAAAAGGCATAACAATATGATTTTGACGCATAAAAAAGCATTCATTTGTCATCCACACAGGACTTGGACACCAAATCGTAAGTGACTGATTTTCAACTAGATGATAAGTACTATTCTTTGTAGGAAAAATTGGAAGATTTTGTATCACATTGAGGACGATACTCATGTCTGTACAGGAGCATAAATTCATCGGAAAAACTTTGTAACGAAGTTAACAGCTTGCAATTCAATTACACGTAAGAGGATATACTTTGCGAATTCTGTTATAAAATATTACTGCAGTCACTATTCAAATTCAATTATTCGCAAGAAGACATTCTCTATAACTGTCATCGAATTATATTAGTAAAGACATCAGAGCATATTTAATTCAAATATTTTTTGTGAAGTCACAGTCTATGTTTCAATTTACTTACATTAAAATTTTTACGAGAGATTCTGTTTCTAAATACAAAATACTTTTCCTGAAATATATCCATTTTCCTAGAAGGTGAATTCTCCGCCTGTGCTCGCTCTAACATGTTCATTTGGTTCTTTGATTTACACTCCACGAGAGTTCCACATTTACTACGACGTCAAATACTGAATACTGAGGGAACCCATAAGATCTAAAGGAAATTTTGAAGGAAGGTATTCATGCGAAGCCAACTGTTATAAGCTACTCTCATTCTTTATCTGTTCAAGTTGTATATTTTTATTCTCTTATCACCTAGAAATGGAAGACAGTCAAATCAATAGTTTTGTCTTACATCCAGCGTCCGATAAATAATATGTCAAATAAAGGTGTGTACTCAACATTTTTACCTAGTGAAACTGACCACTACTCATTCAAAATGATCAATTTACAGAGCTAGTAAGTGCCACCTTTCCACTGCAGGAAGCTGTGACACAATGTAAGGATTTAAAAACTAGCGCACAAGAGGAAAAACATTCTGACCATAAATTTCTAAGCAGTTTTGTTTGCATTTTTAATAGGGGCCCCCTCAGGTAATTTTCCCCTAAAAAGTTAAAATCTGAAGAGATGAACTTCCTAGAACGATACTGTGTGTAACGGGCTTGTTCAAGAAAGAATGAAGCCCGATTAGGTCCTGTTAGGCAACCAGATACTTACGCACACACATATATTCACACCTTGACAAAACTGCACACGTACAATATCTAATTCTTGCACTGACACATATTTACATTTCAGAGCAGCGGTCGATATTCTATACGCGTTATTAGAAATACCATACTGTCAACAGTTTCTTATGAATAGTTAATTGCTTTGTTCCTAAGTTGGTTTTAATATTGAAGGTTTTAAAGGAAGTAAAAATTTTATTTCTATGGGATAATAAACAAAGAGCAGATTTTATGCTGTGTAACATATCAGGGAACATCATCACTAATCACGCTAGGTGTGTACATACGTTGTCTATCTTTAATATAGTTTCTCAACACGACACACCAAAGCCATACGTAAGAAGATAGCTTCTATTAAATTACAATACAACCTATACCACCCATTTATGTTAACACTCTTCTCACAAGTCAAAACTTTGTAAATAATATACTAGAAGGATCTTATTTCGAATGAGGACAGATACAGGGAATAGATAAATACTTTTTTTTGTTATGAAATTAATTTTGTTTAATTAAAGTTTACTTAAGAGGAAAATAAAATGTTAAAAAATGTGTTTCAGAATTATTAATAGCAGTTCCGTACTTTTTAGAGAAAATTTATTACGAAGATAGATAAAATCGGAAATATAAGCCAATAAAATAAAGTTATCAGATCAGAAATAGCGTTGCATATTTGAAGAACGAATAAAATGAATGGAATTTTATTGTTCAGTCAATAAAGAATAAAGATCAATGAGATGAAATGATTCTCAACAGAAAGATAAGGAACAATCAATGTTATGATGTCTATTCTATTTTTTAAAATTAATTTTATTAATATCTTATTTCCTTCTTTAAATGACACTGTCCAGCCCTAAAATATACATCAATACAGTAAAATATACTGTAAAATTGAATTGAACATTGGTACGGAGCTTGCAATAGAGCAGCTCATAAATTGTGTAGTAACACACACAAACATGTTTATTGTCATATTCCCCAATTGCCATAGTATTGCGCTAAAAAGGCTCATTGGTTTGAATTTAGAAAAAAATCAAGCTTATTATTTATTTTAAAAGCTCAATTTGGTAATCTTGAAAATGTCTGCGATTTGTCAAACAACAATTTTGTTCATTTTGGCTTGCACTTGATCATTGTAGATCTCTGTTGATATACACAAAACGCTAGGCTTCACCCTAAATAAATCCAGAAACAGACGTCATCAATTAGAACACATAACTGATGAAGATTACGCAGACGATATTGCTTTGTTCGCGAACAAGACTGCTGATGCGCAAACACTGTTACGTAAGCTCGAAAAGTCTGCAAATGACATTGGTCTCCACATTGATGCGGATGAGACAAAGTTTATGACTTCAATGTGAAAGGAAAGATCAGGGCTCTGGTTGAATCAACACTGAAAGAAGTCGCTGAGTTTACGTATCTGGGCAGCAACATAGCTTCCACAGAGAAAGATATCGAAATTCGCATTTCAAAAGCATGGGCCGCATTGGATGGGCTACGTTCAGTATGGACTTCGGGACTAATTAACAAACTGAAAAGGTAGTTCTTCAGGACAGTGGTAGAGTATGCCCTTGTTTACGGTGCTACAACCTGGACACTCACTAAAAGATTGGAAAGAAAACTAGACGGTACATACACACGTATGCTATGAACAGTATTAAATATATCTTGGCAAAATCATTCCCCGAAGCAGCAACTTTATGGCAACCTACCTGCCATATATAATACCATCAAAGAAAGACGCCTACTATTTGCTGGTCATTGTCTGAGGAGCAAACATGAATTGGTGAGTGATGTATTGCTATGGACTCTACGACACGGACGCGCAAACAGAGGACGATCTAGATCCACGTACATCCAACAAATAGCACACGACGCCAACTGTGAACCTGAAGATTTGAGGCAGCTGATGGAAAACAGTAAAGAGGAGAGGAAGAGTCACATGTGTCCGGGCAAGGAGACCGTCATGGTGATGATGATGATAATGATGATGATGATGAGATCATCTTTAGTCGGCCAGAAACAGAAACATCCATTACTGACAATTTTCGAAACTAGATAAACCATTTCTGGCAGACTTTTTCTGTAACAGCATTCCCCCTCATATACATAGCATATCTTTATGTGGTTGTCAGTAGTTTTTTCTTTATTTCTGTTGTAAGAAATGCTGGCAGCGCCCCGCTTGATATTCCAATTTGAAAGTCTGAAAAACAAGGAAAATGCCCAGAGGCTTATTACACATTATCGTCAACATACTCACTACACCAAATCCAAGATTTAAAGATTAGACATATAAAACGATTTGTAGTAAGCCGAAAATATATTAAATAAAACGAACGAGCTTTTTGACTAAACTAATACTATAAATTGTGCAGAGCAATTACTATACCAAAATTTGTTTTCTAAACCAGGGTATAAATTGTTTTACACTTTGCCTCCAACATTTAATGATAACACGCGTGATCTCGAAATCAATTAAATATCCATCAAAAACGAAATAACGATTCTTTGCAAGTATAATTCAGAAGATCTAAATCTAGATATGCATCTATAGAGTGTCATGGAAATTAAATTTGTTGGACATGTGCGTAAGATTTAAAAATTTAGCTCGTGAATAACCGAAATATAACATGGTAAAAAACTCGAATAATCAGATAAATTTCTTTTAACTGAATTAAAACAAAAGTTAAAATCAGTTAGAAACCAAATAAAATCTTTCTTAGTCGTCTAAATCTAAATGTCAGATATCAGTAATGGAATTACACGATAGTTTTAACTTAATTTACAGTTGATAAACCTAAACGATTTTGAATGAGCAGCAAACGAAAACGCATGAATCTCATCGATTTTTGATCTCATGTACAAGTACAAGAAACAGAGAATATTTGTCCCCCGACAATAGAAGGGTGGACCTGTAAGTTCACCTTTGTTAGTTCATCTGTTTGTCTGTCCGCATTTTTCTCAATAACTACGCCTTGGAATTTTTTTAAATTTTGCACAATCATTAAACATGATATGAGTAAAAATTAATAGAACGGATTTTCCGAGAAAACTCCAGTTGCCCCCCCCCCTCCTAGGGGAACCTTTCGGGTTAAAATGACTAAAATCGACACTTTTGCGCTTATTAGTAAACATTGATGCCTTGAGTTTTTATAAAACTTTTTGAAAATTTATGACTAAGTGATTTCTATATAATTTTGTTTGTCTATACTTCGCGGGATCTTTTGCGGCTCTTTTAAGGCTAATAAATCACTCCATTTTTTTGGGACTATTTTACAATATTTGTTCAAAGCCTAAAACTGCACCGTTTGTTCATGTTCACCAGGAATTGACGTCTCTTGGGGCATTTTCGGGCCAAATGGAGGTGGCAAATGCTGAACTTAGTCATTTTTTATGCCTCATTCACTGTGTACTCACGCGGGACTATGCATGTTTTCCTTGATTTGGGTTTACATAAGTAACATTTGGTTGTGATGAAAAACACTATTTACATGGTTTTTTTATTATTATTCACACTGCTGTTTATTCAAGGCCGCTATTCACACAACGTTCTGGCCAATGTAACCTATTGCCTTCTTCAGGTGTATCTTGTCGAACTCTGGAATATTTCTCTTGAAGTTATGGACCCGTCGAGCAACTAAAAAGTATAAATAATAATCAGTTTTAAGTGATACTTTAGAAATTAAATCCTCATTAAGAGATACTAAGAATATCATTCTATCTGATCATGGTTGGTCATGGAATGAGAAACATCTATACTAGTGGATTAAATAAAGAATTAAGTTTTACATTCTGGACAAATTCTCGAGTTCTACATAGACAGTTCTTAGTTCGACACCATCAACATTAAAATAAAAATCTGATTATAGATCAGTCTAAACACCGTGAGAATAAAATTCAATACAAGAATAGTCGCCGAAACAATCTAAATTGTATGCATAATCCATCCTCATCAAATAAATTCTTAACCATAATATATTTTAGAATGTTTTTTGTTGTACAACAACTGTGTTCATTATTCTTGTTTATAATGATCCTCGTTGACAAACAGAGAGTGACCTTAATGCAGTAAATTCCTACATTAACGTATACTATACTAATAATAAAACAATGAAGTTAAAAGTAGTTTTATTAAAATGATGACAAAATTATATTTTATGGAGACAGAATTCACTATCTGTTGTCTGTTGGCATTTCTATCTTCATGTAACATCTTTTGGCGGTGGTAAGGGTATACATATTCACTTGTCATTTGTAAGTGGAAAGCCATAAAATCCTACGTCTATAAATCTCAGTAAAAACAGGAATACTCATATTGTTCGTACTATGGTATAGACTTTGTGTATGATGCAAAGCATTTAAAAGGTGTTATATAGCATCGACTACTTATATATATATATATGTATATATATATATATATATATATATATATATATATATATATATAGTAATTTATAAGATATATATGGCGATTAAGCTACACTGAATATTCGGCGTTTCATCCACTCTAGGACTCCTCAGGCTTATATATATATATATATATATATATATAATTATATATGCATATAATGGTTGTATCGATTGGTTTCCTAGGCGTGAATCCAATGAAACTAGCGTGATTAATAAAGAGTGCTCAGTACAGGACAGAGTTGGTATATAGTTTGTTTATTATACAAGCATTATTGGTTACATATGTGCATACATGTTTCAGTGGAATCCAAATTCAAGGATAACACTACATCAGATTAAAAAGAATAGATGTTGAAAAGGAAGTAAAAATTACATTACTTTTTAAACATTATTAGACTGTGGTTTATGTTCTGGAAACAAGTGGGAGTGTTTACTTTGCGAATGTTAGTAGAATGCGTTTTGGAGGGAGGTGTGGTAAAGGAAGGAAGTAATGGCCGGGGAGAAGGGGTGAAATACGTTTTCGCGTAGTTAAGCTGTTGCGATGGGGAGGTGTTAATACTCTTTTAACTTTGCGGTTGTTTATTGGTCTTAGTTTTCAATTTAATCTGAAGTTATACTCTTATCGTCGCTACTTCCCCATGTTATTGTTTTTTCTTTTCTTTTTTTTTGGTGGCGACTTCATTTTTCTATTGACAAGTTTTGTTTATTTATTTATTTATTCATTTTATTTTATTTATATATTTATTTCTCATTCTATCCATAGCTATTTAATCTGTTCATTTGTTTCTAGTTTTCAAATTCCTTCTTTCTTTATTTGTTTATGTATAAGAGATATGTACATATGGTCAAATTAACAGTTAGTTGAACAGACATATGGGCTTATTTATATGATTTAAATAGAGGTGATCTATTGGTAGTAATATTTTCCCCTCTATCGCGGTGTTTGAGGTAATTATCGTGGCAACGGTTTTTATATCTATATATAAACTTAATTTCGATGGTTATCATGCTTTTATTTGGGTTGTTTATCCTGTTTCCAATATTAGAATATGAATATAGTTTATAGGTTTATATGCTTCGTTTTAGGGATAAGTTCTTCAGACATATATATACAGACAGGTGCATAATAGCATATATTTATCTATATTTGTGAAGTATTCCGTTCCCAGAGTTCTCTAGTTATAGTACTTAGTTATCCTTTGCGGTCAATTATGTGGTTGGTTTCCTTATGCAGAACTTCCTAACGATAATACTTCTTGTAGGTATATATTATAGTTCCAATTACAAGCAAGCCAGGTCCATAGGTTATTTTAGTTAATGGTTTTCAAGTGTTCAATTATTAAGTATGCAATGTGTACTCACCTTTATCTAATAAGATATATATTTGAAAATTTTTTTGGGTCTTTATCTAATAATATATATATTTTAAATATTTTTTTTGGGTATTTATCTAATAATATATATATTTTAAATATTTTTTTGGTCTTTATCTAATAATATATATATTTTAAATAATTTTTTCGTTGGTATTTATCTAATAATATATATATTTTAAATATTTTCTTTGTCTTTATCTAATAATATATATATTTTAAATATTTTTTTGGTCTTTATCTAATAATATACATATTTTAAATTTGTTTGTCTTTATCTAATAATATATATATATTTTAAATATTTTTATTTTGGTCTTTATCTAATAATATATATATTTTAAATAATTGTTTTTGGTCTTTATCTAATAATATATGTATATTTTAAATAATTTTTTTTTGGTCTTTATCTAATAATATATATATTTTAAATAATTGTTTTTTGGTCTTTATCTAATAATATATATATTTTAAATAATTGTTTTTGGTCTTTATCTAATAATATATATTTTTTAAATAATTGTTTTTGGTCTTTATCTAATAATATATATATTTTAAATAATTTTTTCTTTGGTCTTTATCTAATAAGATATATATTTTAAATATTTTTTTTGTCTTTATCTAATAATATATATATTTTAAATACTTTTTGGTCTTTATCAAATAATATATATTTTTAAATACTTTTTTTGTCTATGTATATACATATTTATGCATACACACGCATATATACAGTCCTGGTCAAAATCATAAAACCACTTAAGAAAGTAAGTGTTTACGCATATTATCGAATTTTTTTTCAAACAAATCATTGAAACCATTGCCAAAAGGGAAAATATGATGGAAAACCATTAAATCTGCTTCATTCGAAACCTTAACCCTCATCTAATAATTATTAAAAAAAAAAACATTTTCATTTGGTCAAAATGATAAGACCACTGATAATTTATCTAACAAAAGGCAATTATAAATTACTAAAAAGGGTCTCAGTATTTAGTATAGCCTCCATTATTACGAATTACTTCAAAAATTCTCTTCGGCATGCTTGCGACTAAGTTTTTCATCAGTTGCGAAGGAATTTACTCCCATATACTGAAAACTGAATCAGAAAGTTCTTTTATCGAATCATACTGGGTTCCATCCTTGAACACTTCTTTTGCCATCCATCCCCAAAGATTTTCAATGGGATTGAGGTCCGGAGAACATGCTGGATGATCTAACAATTCTATATTATTTGAAGAAAAGTATTCTCGTGCTTGTCGAGAAGTGTGTATCGCAGCATTGTCTTGCTGGAAAATCCAATTTCTTCCACACAGACGTGGACCTTCAGTCCTGATAGAAGCATTTTCAAGCATTGAAATGTATTTCAATGATGTTTGCCGGCCTTTCACTACTTGCAACTTTAGGGTCCCAGATGACGAGAAAGCATCCCAGATCACGAAAGACACTCCTCCACTATGCCGAGTTGAAAAAGTGTCTTTGGGCAAATTTTTATCATGCCAATAGTGTTGAAGTCCATCTGGACCATCTAGATTAAACTTTTTCTCATCGGAGAAAATTACATTTTCCCACTTCTCTTCATCCCAAGTCTGGTATTTTGCGGCATATTTAAGTCGGTTAGTTTTGTGCTGTTCAAGAAGACGTGGTGTGGTTTCTGCAGTCGCTTTAAATGATTGAAACCCTTCATTTTCTGATGCCTTTTGATGGTTTTAGGACTACATTTTGCTGCTGTTTGGCTTTTCAATCGACTTGAGCACATACTGAAGTTTTTTTTTTTTTAAATTTCTTTTGATACGGCGATCCAGTGATGGAGTTATTTTTTTTGGTCGACCTGGATTCTTTTTGTGCCCATATTGATCTGGATTTCTTAAAAAATGTGATGACCGTTTTGCTACGATTCACTTTGTTTGCAATGAATCTATGGGAGAGTCCACCCCTATTAAGCTCAAAGATCCTTCCTCTCTCAAACTCTGATAATGGTTTCCCTTTTGCCAATCATAATTTAGTAAGATGTTTTTTTATCCGCTAACAAGTTGCTTTTAGTAACATAGAAAGCTTTTCGTATTCATTTTTTCAAAACTAGCCGATTTTATTAAAGTGGTCTTATCATTTTGACCAGGTGAAAATGTTTGTTTTTTAAAAAATAATTATTAGATCAGGGTTAAGGTTTCGAATGAAGCAGATTTAATTTTTTCCATTATATTTTCCCTTTTGACAATAGTTGATTAAAAATTCGATAATATGCGTAAACGCTGACTTTCTGAAGTGGTCTTATGATTTTGACCTGGACTGTATATAAATATATATATATATATATATATATATATATATATATATATATATATATAAGTATACTAGAACATAAATATAATGACCCCTAAAACCCTATTAATTACAAATGATATTTTGAACTTCGTTCATAAACACATCAACAGGAAACATCTATTAGTAAGAAAATATATTTTAGCTTCCCTGGATTATCAATTGCATATACAATTTTGTTTTTAATTTTGAAAAGAAGCTGTGCTTTGTTCTAATGATATTTTTATTTTTGTAAAGAATCGTTCACAATTATAAACTGAAAAAATATATATATTGAAAGATCGCTAATGCATGTATATAATGAACATAATAGTCAGTCGTGAAACTGGGTCACTCTGCCTGACAACGTGAAGATGGACTAAAGTTTTATTTGCCTTGATTAATCCATTATGTATGAAGTATTCCCATAATTATTGTATGGAAACGTTGATCAAAACCAATTTACCTGATTAGGCTGAAAATTTGCAAGCTAGTTAGTTATGAAAGAGCATCAGACGTATACATCATATGTAGAAAATACATATGTTTAAATTCTGTTAAAATTTAGAACATGATCCAACGTTTCACTGCCAACGTCCAATCATGGCCATGTAAGATGCGTGTCTTCATATGAGCCATGAAATGTGTCTCTACGATAGACATAATTATCGCACATTTTCTCTTACATCGATCTTGATCGATGACTGTGATATGCCTAAATTAAAGTATTTAGACCATGACCGATGTATAGACTAAATTTCCTACCGATTATTCAAGTAGTAATATTGATGCAAGGCTGTACAGAAAACAAATGTACGAATTGCCAATGCGACCGAAAATATAACTTACTTAGCCGAGCTGACAGTAATTCCAGTGATTGACTTGACTTCAATTAAATATGTGACACTTAATTGCTTATGGAAATAGTTCCAGCTAAGGTTAGACTTAATGTCGTATGATAAGATTTCAATTACACAAGAGTAACATCTTAGGAGGTACATCTAAGTGTGGACTGATATTGTTCGTACACATAAGAAACGGCGACACCTAAGGTGTATATCACAAGAATAAAAATACAAATAAACTCTGCACGTGTCACGTTTTTTTTCTCGCTCTTTGTACCAGGCCTTAAAAAATAGATGTCTAGTAACACTTTCATTGACAATGGGTACGAATAAAATAAAATAAAGAAATACTTTCATGTTTATTAATTCGTGTTTGTTTCCTTTTTACCGACAAATTGTGTACTCACCAAACATAGACAGGAAACTTCAGTAATGTTTTAGATAAGTCGTAAAATCCATATAGAAATAAAAAAAACCGTATTCTTTTTCTATTTTTATTATCATCAATTATAAATATTTATGATGCTAGATCAAGAGACAGCCACAAATTCCCTGATAAAATTGTCTCTTAGTTAGGCATATTTGCTAACGATACTACGCTTTATCACAGGCACAAGGAGAAAACGAATGAATACATACGAAGTCTATGGCGGAAACCCCAAAAGAAGACCCGCAGTCTGTAATGGAGCGGGGACAAAAATGGATGGTAACGTTCAATGCTGCTAAGACTAAGCACGTTTCCTTTAAAAATTACAAGAAACCTTCTCAACCACAAATAGCTATGGCTAATGAAACATTATTTGAAAGTACTTCGTTCAATCTCCTCGGCTTAACGTTCACAGGGAACATGAGTTGGAACTGATACATTGAAGGCATTGCCAAGGCTGCTGCGAGGAAAGTGGGCTATCTCTTCCGTGCTAGAAAGTTACCTTCACCTAAAAGCATCCTGTACCTCTACAAGACCACCATTCTCCCATGTATGGACTATTGTTCTCACATTTGGGCTGGTGCGTTCGCTACATCTCTCCCTCCTAGGCTGGGTTCAAAAGAGAGTCGCCAACCTAATAGGTCCCGAACTGTCAGTTAAGCTTCAACCTCTGTCCTATCGACGAAATGTTGCATCCCTCCGCCTCTTTTACAGGTATTTTAATCGTAGTTTAATGGTAGTTGTTCCGCCAAACTTGTACCCACTAGACGTAAATACCCCTGACAAACTAGACAAGCAGCAAAGTTTCACTCATACACAGTCGAGATTCTTAGATGTAAGAAGATATTCTACTCTAATAGTTTATTCCCCAGAACTGCTAGACTTTGGAATTCCTTTCCGGGTTTCTGCTTCCCGAACTGTACTAACAAGCAGAAGTTCAAGTGTAATGTAAACATACATCTTGCTGCTTAACTCCTTACATGGTATCCCTGCAATTTCTGTTTCAGATAGTAGCCTGCTACATGAAAAGTGCACTTTGCCTTGTTTGGATGAAAATGCAATAAAAGATATGACTTGTAATAAAAATGCTAATACATACATACATAGGAATCATACAACAATGGAAATTTGACGTCTGTTTATAGTGATTCAAATACCGACTTGAGTTTTTATTATATTTACTTGTTGTTAGATTTGACGATTAAAGTCTTTTATCTCTTCTCTTCTCTTCTCTTCTATCTATTCTTTTCATCTTCTATATCTTCTTCTATTCTATATATATATATATATATATATATATATATATATATATAAATAAAATAAACTCATTTTTTCCTGTCTGATTTTGACATTAATAGGATTAAAAATCAAGATATTTCATGCAAATATAATATGCACAAACGGCAGAACAATATCTGAGGTGTGTTATAGGCTTATTATTTCTCAAATTCCTCGATAATCTTAGATTTCTATACTTTTTCTGCTGAGAAGTCACGGCCAAAATCGGTTAAGATCAATGGAAGTGGTAAAATATTTTCTCTCTAATAAATTCCTCCTCCCCCTGCCACCACTTAACACCGTTTGGGGATCGTTCACAAGGAACAGTTGAGAAGAGAACACCGGTTTGGCTTCGTAGTTCTTTCATGTGAAGTTATTTAAAATCACTAAACTAAGCTGCAGTGCTCTGTGGCGTAGTGGTTAGCGTGCTGGATAATTCACATTATATTTTCACGTTCGCGCCGACCTACCGTAGTCGTTTTTTTTTTTTTTTTTCCTAAACAACTGGAATGGACTTTTCTTGGTGGCCGAACTGTTAACGTTGCAGATGTTTTTTTTTTTTTTCACACTTTATTTTCCTACTTTTACTCATGACTCCGGGTTTGATCCTTCCTACTTACCTACCATAACATTTTTTAAAACTCCCCCCCCCGTCCCGGAAACAAACACTCGGGCAACGCCGGGTACCCCCGCTAGTTGATTATATTATGATAGGTCTGATTTAATATTGATAATTTTTGCGAGAAAATTGCGTCATCTAAAACGGAATAGGATATATTTCGAGTTTTTTTTATCATTACTTCTAAGAGATTAAAACTTTGTTCTCCGGTGATACTTGTCAGTTGTCGTTCCTCTTGCTAACAGGCGCGGTTTTTGCTAGAAATTTGCAGATAAATTTCTCGTTGTGGCATAAAAGAACGTGATCAAAACATTCTGGCACGTCTGGTTTGGAATTTGTTCGAAAAGATGTTCACATAAGTTTTATATGAACAAAAGCTTTGTCCGCAAATCGGTCTGTCACGTTTAAGTTTGAAATATAATCTTCATCACACAACGCACAGATTTAATGGCCACATCTCCAATTCACGTTTCCATAAATTAGACAGATAGGTTGATTTCTTCTAAAAATAAACAGCACAATCACGTTTTTTTTTTTAAATTTGTGGCAATATTTCTTGTGCCACGGCTAGTTGTTTTGCGTGATGACTAGGCGGCTGCACAGAGGTACAGCGGTTGTCAGTCCTGCACCATTTTTCGGCCTAACTCTCTCCTGTTTTGGACTGGCCAGCATTGTCCTTTCGCAAAAGGGGCAATCCCTTCTTCTCTAGCACAATGGGCTAGTTAGGAGTAGCTTGGTCTGGAAAAAAGTTTATTTCTTATTAAATATTGTTTATTTGTGAAATATTGTAATTATTTTTAAAAATAAATAGTTAAGCTTCTTTTATTTAAAATGACTGTGTTGCGTGTCATTGTTCACCACCGAGCTCGTTCGTACCAGCAATCATTCTAGCCAAAAACCGAATGCCAATAAATTATGGACAGCCCAACAAAAGAGGTACCACTTCATTTGAATTTCGAAAGAATTACAGACTGGAGCTGGTTGAAAAGTCAAGAAATTCCCCTTTCCCTTCTAAATAACTGTTGCGGTGTTACAGTTTGAACGAGAGATAAACAACAACGAAGAAGAAGCCCGGCAGGTGTTTTCTATTGTTTTCTGAAATACTGTTTGTAAAAACTGACGGGGCCTGAAATCGTCATCATGACGAAGCAAGTCTCAATAACGGCCAGGTAACACTTCGCCAGCAAACGTATATTACTATATTGGTTGCCACTACTAGGACGTTTCTTGAGCAAAGTAACGCATCACGGGTTCTTTATATATTGTCATATTGGTGCCTTATCAGATCTATTTTATATTACCATAAATTGTCTAACATAATCAAGTATTTTCCAAATCACAAATCCTTACTTCTAAACAATCCATCTATTATATTATAAAACCCAAATCGCTAGGATTGGGCGTTAACCGTCTATCCGATTAACTGCGTCATGTTTGAAGATTTCTGCGCATGCGTAAATAAATAAATAAAAACAAAGGCATGAAAGATTTGCTTTGTTGATAATTTATTCGCATTTAAAATATGCAAATAAAACAAGACTGTAAATCGTTTTTGCTGTTTTTACATCGGCATTTTATGAATTTGCTTTTGTAATTTTTATTGCAAGATTGTATCGTTTAAAACACAAACAAAACAAATATATTGACAGATTAATATATTTTATATATTCTGTAATTAACAGTTTTAATGCGTTTAAATTACTCAGATCAGCTTGCCCGGGCGTTGAAACGTGTTAAATAGAAAAAAACTACTTACCTATCAACACAGAATAACATCTAACTTTTTTTTTTAATAAATGAAACATAACAAAAAATCATACAATAAGTAATTGCTACCAAAGGCAAGAAAAGTTACATCTCATGATTAACTAGTCGGTTAAGAAAAAAACCGAAGAAATGAAAACTATTTAACCGGTAAATTCTATTTCTTATTGTAACTGTAACCAAACGCAATAGCAGTTACTTTTCTTACGGATTTGCTTTATTTTTTACGATTTAAACGATATTTAAGCATTTTTATTGCATTAGATTCCGTAATTGGTAGTTTAAAGCCATTAGAATTTCTTGATAATTTTTATTGTTACTGTGAAAATTATGCAAATAATAGACTTTCCCCTTGTTGAAAACGGGAAAAAGTTATAGCCGTTGACTTATGATAAGTAATTTATGTCATACTGACATTGCTAACAGTCGTACCTCTTTGTTTACATCACCATTTGGCGGAAGTGATGTCAGACAAATTTTAAAGTACAAATGACAAACGCTGTATATAATGTAGCATTTTTAAAAGGAAATCTAAAATAGAATTTTTGGTAAATTTTTACTTGGTTTCCACCTCAACATTTTCTTTCAAAATAACGACTTTTATATGTTTTTTAATATCGCATTTCAATTTTTCGCAAATATGTAGTTGTTCGGATATTAAGCAATGCAATTACTCATGCAAAAAATGATGTTCGTTATTATACGTGCAAGCGTGCATAATTTTGGCATAATTAATATACTCACTATTCCATAACTAGCTATGACATATACTGACCCAACGAGTCACAAGTAGTCTAATACTTTAAAATTGTTACATTTTCTGGAACTTTATGGGAAATAGATAATATTACATTGCCTTCAATCCTTCCTATTAGAACTTTGTGATAATTGCTGTCAATGCATATAACTATTGTAGATATTCTATCTTGTCCATAATCATTAATTTATTTGCAGGCAGCTTCTAGGTACACGCGAAAATCCCATTAAAGCCACCAAGTAATGATAATTATGAACACTTTATAAGAGAAAAATGAACAAAATTAATAATAAGGGAAATTCATAAAAATATTAATTAAATTTATTTATAAGCCACATTTTTGAAAAAGGTGAAAGTTAATATTAATTTAATAAAATCAAAACGAACACTTTAGAGTTCCTTAGTTCGCCTTTATAACAATTTTGAACACCTTTTATTGAACAATATTGATATTGAAACATGTGGAAAGGATTTGTATTGAGGCTTTAGTGGAACTGAACAAGCGGCATGCGCATGTGTGCGCTTTGTATTTAAGATAGTGTATCCGTTAAGGAGTTCGTGCATGTCTACAAAAACCTGCATTTTTACGGTGAAGGCTAGATTTGCTTTCTTTCACCCGAAGTTTTGTAGTAGTTAATAACACCGCGCTTTGACTGACAAGGGTTAGTGTAGTAAGTTGAGTCTCACATTACTGAATGCTTTTGGATTGTCGCTTAAACAGCAAATATAAGAATGTTTTAGCCTCCTAGAGCAAGTCTTTCGGATTGATTAAAGTTCGATTAACCAATTCGAATTAAATACGTATGAAAATTGTTTCAATACTTCTATTGGAACCAGTTTCCACACAACATAGTTGAATTTTGTTTTTTCTCAGGTTTTTATATATTATTAACAATTTATTCATGAAAAAAACACGTAACAAAATAAAATAAGAACAACAACTGGGACATCGCAAACGATAAAACCGTTTTCGAGACAATTAGACAATGTAGAAGTCGTACACGTTCTTTTCTGGAAGACTTGCATCGTATTAAGTCCATGTTTGTAATTTGAAAGTGCACAGAGAAAGATAAAAGCAAAATGAAAATAAGCGTAATTAAATAGAAACACACAAAAGAATTGTGAAATAATAGATGGAAACATTAGTAATCAAAAATAAGGATGACAACAGAAAAAGTGCAAATCTTAAATAAAAATACAAAAACCAGTAATCTTAGAACAAAGCGAGGGACAAAAAATTAATTAAAAAGAAAAAAAAAAGCATAAAAAGATATTCACAATGACAAACAAAACTAGCAGCATTCGTGTATTTAGCACGTCGTAATTACAATCTCAGCAGCTAACATAATTTAAAACGAAGAAAATCCCGTTATTCCATTAAGTGTGGATTCGACTTTTCTTTAGTTCTTCGTCGGAGAAATTAGATCAACGCGAAACTTAGTTTGCTTCTTCAAATGTGGAAGCAAAAGCAAAAGCAAAAGCCAACGAATCCTCGACATTTGTTGAAAGCAGATCAGTCATCGACTTATTTGCGACGATCACCTTAAGCGAATTAATGTCATGCGCAAGATTAACGTTAAGTGGGACACTGCGACAATAGAGTCAGTGCGTTCATTTAGCAGGATGGCAAAAATAATATATGTTATAATACTGACAGGTGAATCCAGTCCCATTCAATAATAATAATAATAATAATAATAATAATAATAATAATAATAATGATAATGATAATGATGATGATGATAATAATAATAATAATAATAAAAATTAAAAAAAAACAAATATTTATAATAATAATAATAATAATAATAATAATAAAAATTAAAAAAAACAAATATTTATAATAATAATAATAATAATAATAATAATAATAATAAAAATTAAAAAAAAAACAAATATTTATAATAATAATAATAATAAAAATTAAAAAAACAAATATTTATAGTAATAATAATAATAATAATAATAAAAATTAAAAAAACAAATATTTATAATAATAATAATAAAAATTAAAAAAACAAATATTTATAATAATAATTATATATATATATATATATATATATATATATATATATATATATATATATATATATATATATATAATCAGAGTAAATCTTTTTATCCGTGTTAGAAGCGTTGACTGAAATGTGAATTAAAAAATACGTGTTGAATACGATTGAAGCCAAATTACAACGCAAAATTTTTAAAATAAACAAGTGTTTATTTTTAAGATCTATAATTTCGTAGTATACTCCTACAGTTAAAAAAAAAATGTTTCCCTTTTTCCTCGCCATGATGTTAGGTTGAAGAAAGTTGAATGAAGAGTCCACGTGATGTTAACTGCGGTACTGTTTTTATAATGCCTGAAAGGTTACGTTTTGCTGCGATTTACAAAATCAGCGTAGTTCTTTTAAAATAAACAAGTGTGGCGCTTGTTAAGTAAGAGCAAATAGAACATTATATCGGTAATAATAATAATTGAGAGGTGCTTGGATAGATATATAAACATTATATTTTAATTTGACGTCCCGACTCAATGCAATACATCTTCAGGGTCTGAGTTATAGAAAACAAGGAGATATTATTATATTACTATTATTATATTACTATTCTGGCCTCGACTGAGAGGATACGATAATTTCCGCAAGCTGTTTCTTTCAAACGTAACTAATTTTAGGTTTAGTTACAACAGATCCTTTTTTTTTACAGTATTATTAATATGTACTTATATATTTGTATTGTTAGGCTCATTGCTTGAATTTGTGGACGATCTTTGACCTCGCGTCATAAAGATTCTAGATTTATCAAAAGAACGGATAGAAACATAAATGCATATTTTCTATATACGTTTTATAACATACACAGAAAAAAGGCGTTTATTTTTATGGATTTTGCATTGCACTAATATTTAACATCCAAGTAAAGAAACAATATTCTTTCATTTGTGATATGAGCATTGCTAACTATGATGTTTGCATATATATATATATATATATATATATATATATATATATATATATATATATATATATATATATATATATATACCAGCTGTACCCGGCCACGCGTTGCTGTGTCTAAGTTTGTTAAAATGGAACACATTCCTTAAGAAAAATTGCATTTTGTTCGTTTATTTACTTTTATTATGTTTTGCAATTTTTTTTATCAATAAAAGTTGTTGTTTTTCCCCCCCCAAAAAAAATTAATTTTTTACCATAAATTGTTAGGTGAAAGTTTTTTTGTTTTGTTTTTTTTCAGGAAAACTCACACTCCCATAGAAGCCAGAGGAGGAGATTAATTCGAAGGGGGGGGAGTTTCATGTGTGGATTATTAATAAAAGTGCACATACTAAAAAAAGTCTGGAAACTTATTAAAGGCACTGCATATATATATACACTGCTGATCAAAAATTTAAGACCCCTTAAAATCTTAAAAAAGAAACAACTTTTTTTAAGGATAGATTTTAAACTCTTCCGACTTAAGGTTACTAGTACTAGAATCTAAAAGGATATGGAAACAAAAAACTACATTCCAAAGATTTATTATTAAAATTTACATTTTTATTAAATTAGACTTTTTACACATGATCAAAATGATAAGATCAGAGAAAAAATTCTATTAAATTGTACAAAAAGTGTATGAAAAGTGTATGAAAATATTCAACAATCAAACTTAATAATGAATTCTACCTCCACTACTTTTGATGACTTCAAAAATTATTTGGGACATGCTAGAAATAAGGGTTTCCATTAAGGTGCGAGAGATCCTGCTCCAGTTTCTTAAGATGGCTTCACGAAGTTCATTTTTTTTATTAGATGTTATTTGCCATTTCAATAAACCTCTCTTGTCATGGATCCCCCAAAGTTTACAATTTGGTTCAAGTCCGGTGAGCATGCAGGACATCCCAAGAGATGGACTCCATTTTCTTGTAGAAAGCTCAAGATCCGTCTTGCAGTGTGGATGGCAGCATTATCCTGCTGGAATAACCACCCATCCCCACACAAACGATGACCCTCCATCATAAAAGATGCCTTTTATAGCATGCTAACATAACCAACTGCTGTCTGATGACCCTGCGCCACTTGGAGCTCTATCGTCCCTCTGTATGAAAAGGCACCCCATACCATTACAGACCCTCAACCACTATGACGTGTGGAAAAAAATTCAAGGAGCATATTTTTATCATGCCAATATCGCTGGACGGCACTCGGGCCATCTAAATTGAATTTTTGTCATCAGAAAACAAGACTTTCTTCCACTTCTCAACGTCCCAGGTTTGGTACTCACGACCAAATCTTAAACGGTCCACTTTGTGACGTGGAAGCAATCGAGAAATTTGTTTACGCTTTTTATTTACCATGCCTCTTTGTTGTAAGTGTAGTCTGATGGTTATTGGACTGCAATCAGCATCTGTAACCGCCTTAATTTGACTAGAAGAAAGTCCTCTGTTATTCATAATAACCCGTCTGAATCTCCTACTCAATGCAGGAGAATTTTCCTTTGGGGGGAAGTACCAAAGGATTTTGCTTTTCTATGATTCTCAGTATTCTTTAGAAAGTTACAAATAACAGATTTACTGCGATTTATCTTAGCTGCTATCTCTCGCTGTGACAAACCTTGCTTATGGAATCCTAAAATTCGAGAGGGCACAACTTGGGTTAGTTTTCTTGCTTTAGGCATGATAACACCTTTACACAGTGATTGCTAATCTCCAACTGAACTAAAAACATTAAAATTACTATCACTATAACAATTTATACCCTTAGTCTCATAATTTTCATCATGTGTAAAAAGCCTAATTTAATAAAAATGCACATTTTTAAATAAAATTTTTGAAATGTACCTTTTTGTTTCCATAACATTTTAGATTGTAGTATTAGTAACCTTAAGTCGGAAGAGTTTAAAATCTAGCCTTAAAAATGTTTCTTTTTTAAGATTTTTAAGTGGTCTTAAATTTTTGATCAGCTGTTTATAGTAATCCACACACTATTTGGCTGTATCGCAGCTCTTCAGTTCGGCTAGACAAGCAACTACCTCAAACAGGATCGAAACTTGACCGCATAAAAGACATTCATAATTTCTAACCGTTGAGTTATTCTGCTCCTGCTATGTGGATAGTGAATTAACAATGTTTTGACATTGCTCAAATGTCTAAGCTCAATATATATATATATATATATATATATATATATATATATATATATATATATATATGCGCGTGTGTGTGTAATTTTTAAATTGTGGTATAAATAAGAATTCCCGTATCACAATGAACAGGAAATACAGAACTATCATTTTTAACAACGGCCAATTTTATACTATTTATCTATTTAGCTTGCTAAATACACCATAAATATCAACAGATGATTCAACAGTTAAAACATTCACCGGACCAATATTAATAAGTCAAGAACGAGATTAGTGGTTGGCGATTTTTGTTACTTTAAACCTTTCGACAGTGAGGAATTCGAGACACCGTTCTGGATTTTGTAATCGGAATTTCATCTAATGAACAGCAATGCATTCAGCGTTCTTTTAGATATTCTCACATAAAATCCCGTTCCATAGTTTGAAGCCTATCAATTTAGTTTAGAGCTTTTGATGCAATCAATCCTCTGTTAAATACGAACATAGATATAAACATATTCGGAGGAAATAGATATTCAAGACGGAAGAGAGAGAGAGAGAGAGAGAGAGAGAGAGAGAGAGAGAGAGAGAGAGTGAGAGAGGTATAGAATCAAACCATTCATGATATATTTATTCTGTGTTCTTTTACTGATACGCTTATGGCCAGAAATAACAGTTGTAGCGGATCGAGCTAATACTGTCTGTAAACATTGTCATTGTAATAATGGTTGACTTCCTGTGTTTAAGCGATTATTTTCAATTTCCAATCATCCTAAGAAGTGTTGAATAAATCTTCCAACCAGACGCTGGCAAACACACACACATATAGTGTAATATATTAATTCTCCAAGTAACAAATATCAGGTTTTCTCAATCGGTCATTTATTACTTTTCAAAAGGTAGCCATTACAATACTGTTTCGTATTGAGACTAACAAGTCTTCAAAATTATATCTTCGCTGCATACTTAGTCACGTACTCATCAGATGTTTATCTTAAAACTTAGAAAAAAAATCATTCTGGACAACTTACATGGTTTATAAAACCGACTAACGCTGCTTTTTTTCTCCTTACAAAGATTATGATCATACTCTATTTATTTTAAATACTATTAATTATTTTCGTATTTTTGTGAATTATTATTGTTTTATTTTTATTTTTATTTTATTTGAACTAGTTTATCCAGTTGTTTTTTAAAATTTATTTTACTATTCTTTGAGTTCTTTTTTTAAGTTGCATTAATTACTATACCGATAATTTATTTTTTAGATAGAGTATTTTTACTAATATGTTTAACGTAAGTTCGAAAGTCCGTGATATTTTTCTCTGTTCCCCTGTCTTTTGTTTAGAAGCTTTAATTAATAGTTTAATTTAAATTAATTTCACAATTTTTTAGCATATGTCACTTATTATAATGTGATTTGGTGCATGTACATGTATTTACATTATAATTTCTCATAGAAACGGCAATAACTCTTGTGAACTCATTATCTCTGAATTTTATTTAATGTATACCTTCTTGAATCTGAAGTCATTTATTTATGATTTAGATTATTTAGCCGATCCGTTCTGATTAATTTCACATTTTGTATCTTCTATTGTACAAATCCAAGCATCCTAAATATATAAAAAGGCAATCATACATAACATTTCAAGAAAAATGTCTAAACTGTCGAAAAGTGAAAAATTATTTAATAAAAATTAAGAATGCTATAACCAAGCATTAGCTAGATCAGGATACAAATGGCAAATTTATAACATTAAGGATATCAATAAAAAAGGAGTTAACAAAATTAAAATAAAGAAACAAAAACAAATGTAATACCATATAACATGACCATGAACAGATCTAGAAAATGAAAATAGTAACATAAGAGTAAATATAAGGAAATAAAGAAGAAAAATATCAATACCCAACCAACAATGAATTCAAAGACAAAAATAGCAAGGAAGAAAAAAGACGGAAGAGTAAAATCTGGTTTAATCTACCTTTTAGCGAACTTATTAAAAATAACATTCTGAATAGATTTTGCCCAATTGCTTACAAACATTTTTCCTGACAAAGACACAGTAAAATTATTATTTTCTACGTCAAATAATTCAACTAAAATAATAATCTCTTAGAATGCAACATGAAATAAAATTGTTGACAACAAAGATAATAATATACAGGAATCTAATAGAAGAAAAATTGTAACAGCAGAAATCCTGATGAATGTCCACGTAATGAAAACTGTTTAACCTCACATATTGTATATAAATGTACAATTATTACAGGGAATAATACTGAAACATACATAGGATCCACATACCACCAATTTAAAAGTAGTTGGCGCAACCACTTAACATCCTTCAAGTAAACTACGGAAGCATAAAACCTAATGATTATAATAGTAATAATGAAAAATGCATTAATGGTAATTTTATCAATAAAAATGAAAAAATAAAATAAATCAACTTCCCTATGTGATTGCGAAAGGGAACTTTGAAAAATAAAACTAAAGATAAACTAAAATGGTATATAGTTGGAAGTGCGGTTAAATATAAACCATGTAAAAAAACTTCTTTGTATTCTTTCAGCGTCTAGACCTATCGTTTACCGAGCCCTGCTCTTGAAAAAGCATCACTAAGTTCATTATTGTAGGCTTATTAGGAGGATGTCCAACATTTAAACAGCGCATATAAGATCTTAGTGTTATAACAATTGACCCCCCATTTTCAAAGTAAATGTCAATCATCTTTATTCGTTGTTCTCTTGTAAACTTACCCACACCAAAAATTCTATTTCGTAATTCTGAAGGAAACGAGAAATTAAAATATATTAATAGAAAAAAGTTATTTATTTTTACAAATGTAAAGTGACTTATGAGACATCCTGTATATATAGCTAAGTATATAAAAATAATATCATATTTCTTAATAACTATCAAGGAGGCTGTAAAATAAACATTGATACGAATACGATTCAAACCTACACCAAGCATCATTTTTCGCAAATCTCACATACGATTATCTAAACACTTTTGGGTTCGCTGGCAAGTGGTTAATAAATATAGTTTTGCCAATGGTTATGTTTTAAGGCGTAATATATGTGATAGAGCTTGTGTAGATATCAAAGTGAAGAGTGTGCAAAGAGAACCAAGATTGTATAACATACTTTCTAATATTGATTCTATGTCTTAAGTTTTAAACGTATATATATATATATATATATATATATATATATATATATACATAAATACATATATATATACATATATATATGTATGCATATTTATAACGTCTGGTATGCTTATAATATAGTATAAAATATATGCACGTATATGATTAACTCTTTAACAAATTCACTGATCATTATGACATTTAGAACGCAGGTGCTTGTCATAGGAAGTGAATCTTTGTGCAAATTCTTCTCTTATTCTTATAGTATACATATGCAATGATAATAAATACTACTAAATTTGTATAATCTTAGAACTGTATATAGATTTCTACTTCTTAACAAGGGCTTGCCACCTCATCAGGTTGAAGTTTTGCGTCTATGTAGATAGCTCTTTAACGCATCTTCCCTCTTGCACAATCATTGACAGATGTAGTAGAGGAACTTGCCCGTATTTGGAGAGGAACATTCTACCTTTTTTAAATTTTCTTGTCAGTTTGTTCACGCTGGGTATTAGGCATCTTATATGAATCTATGTTACACTTGGTTCACTAGGTATATTTACGAGGTAATTTTGAAGTTCTTTTACATTATTCTATTTACTCCTATAATTTCTAGAATTATAAATATCTTTTTTTTACACAGGAATTCTCACTTATCAAGGCCCGGAGGCTACTCGAGAATAAGGGTTAATGGGTATACATTAGTCAATGTGATTATAGCGTAGTAAACATAAGTAGTGAGAATTTTGTAAATTGGATTACTTAGGGGGACGGTTCATCAAGAACTTGTTTACGTTGGACTTGAAGACAGTCAGATTTTAGTCAGCTGGAAAGCAGGCAATCGGAAGAGAGTGCCACAGGCATGCAGTTCTAAGAAATAAACTTTGTTCATCTTCCTAAGGTTTCAGATTTTAATGTTGTACATAAAAAATGATATTTCCTTTTTTTCCTTTCTCACCACTGTTTAATCCAGCATTGTTGGAGATACTAACTTTTAGTAAGGTTGCTTTTTTATCTTTATTGTCCTATATCACTCAAATTAGGTTAAGTAGACCCGTTTTCTATGTATATAGTTGTAGCAATTGCACAATCATAGTAGATTTGTTGGATTTATTCCTATAATTTTATTCTGGTATATGTTCCAAGGATTTGCTACTGCATTCGATAGTCAATTTTTTCAGATCGCCCGCTGGAGATATTTACACACGCTATTGTGTCGCATTGTGTTGTAGCCGTCTCCCAACAAAATATTTCAACTGGATGTCGTGTTCTCCCTTTGTTTCCTCTGACTTCAGTCGAAGTTTTCAGAAATCAAGGCGGTCCTCTTCCTGAGGTTAATACTTGATCTCACATAGATAATCGAATGTCTGTTTAAAGATTACCTTCAAACATTTAGCCGAGAAAGGAGTTGAGAACATTATTTCTCCCTCCATAATAGATTAGTTTAAAATGTTATAACATATCTTTTTGTTTAGTCTTTCAGTCTTACTGGAGTCCAGGACAGGAATACATTTAGTCTAGTGAGTATCCCGCTTCGTGCTAATACTTCAGGTAATATCACTTGTATAAGGTGTCCAATTCCTCGTAAAAGCCAGTGAGGGTTAGACATATCGAGGAAATCTTATTTGGGGCACGGATGATATTTTATTTTTAATATTTAGCTAGGATTTACCTGTAGTAAAAATTAACCTCATACTAGATTGTCTTGACAAACACCTGTAGAGAGAGGCTTAGACACTCGAGGAAAGTGTCTAGTTTTTATCAGGTCAATCATGCGCGTTTAAATGTCTTGCCAAACCACTTTTTGTTTTACAGACCAATACTTGGGTAATCAGGGTGACAGCAAATCCTCTTAAAATTGTTGGTCTTTTCTAACATTTTGTGACTTCACATGGTTCTTCAAACCAGATTTAAATAGATTATGCATTACAATTATTGTTGAACGTCAACATGAACTGCGGATTCATCCTGCATTCTATAAAACTACATAAGAATCCCAATACTCCATGCTTAACATGTTTTTCCTCAAACTTTCTGGACCCTTCTATGATTACTTTCCTCCAATAATTTCGATACACAGTTTGGGATTCTTAATATTCACATTATTTACCAGCAAGTTAAGGTTAATATTTACTGCATTCGTAAATATGTTTGTAAGTTTATGCTGTTGTCTATTTTCTATCGAAAACACACCGCAAAGAAGTTGTTTTAGTACTCTTTTATCTCTCATCCTCACTTAGTATCCAGGTTAACGCATTTCATATTTGAAAATCCTTATTTCTATGCCACAATTATTGGTTTGTTCAAGGACGGTAGTATAAGGAGTAAAGGAATTTCAACTGATGTTCAGTATTTTACGGATGCATTTTTGATGACCCCCCAGAGCTTTGAGATGTCTCAGGCACGTAGTCTATGTTTCTGATGCAAGCCATGACACACTCCTCATAGATACTGACATATTTCTTCATACTTATTCCTCTATCCAACTATATAAATTTTTAAAGCTTACCAAAAGTAGAGCTAGTCTGGGATATCCTGTGAGTTATTTCAACATATTTCATCTCTACTCAACATACTACCAACATGTTTAAAGATATCTGCGATCTTTAATCTCTTTCTATCAACACGAATAGTTGGTTCAACATATGGCAGGTAAGATCTGAATGAATGGCAACGGTTTTCTTCAAACTAATAGTCAGACCGAAAGCTTTGTAAGATTTTGAGAATTTATCCATTGTAAACTGCATATCTTTCTCTGTGAGTACAACTAGATCTGCGTCATCTGCATACACTAACTCGGGAATGATAGCGTGGAAGTCTTTGAATTTGCATTAAAACGCCGAAGATTGAACAACCCGGTAAAAGATCAAAAACGCAAATGCACCCCAACATTATGGTAAAGTAAATTGAGAACAGTATGCGTGCTGGTACGTAACCCTGCTTGATTCTATTATCACCTGAGATTCAGAAAATATACCATTAATGTTCATTTGAGCCTTAATGTTACGATACTACACTTTCAAACTTCTTCGAAACAGGCAAGACATTCAAGTTTGTCTTGAATACTCTAGAGTGCATTACGATTGATGGAACCAAAGGCTTTGTTCAGGGAAACAAAAAACTTTGTACAAGAATACCTGCTACTCCTTGTATTTTTTCATTAATTGACGAGCAGAAAAAATACATCAAGTGTCAAACACGCATTTCTGAACCAAGACTCGCTTTCGGAGTTACGCAGGGGCAAATATGAATAAAGCAGTCGGTTAAACAGAATCTACTAGCACGTTACTCAGAGCTCTAGCAGCGTGATCCCTCTATAGTACCCATCACATTCGGACTTCTGTCTTTTGTCTTTGTAAAGTGGTAGCATTTTTGCATCAACCAAATACTATAATGCAATACAGCAAGAATGAGACTATGCACCGCGCTTGAAATGTTTTTACCACTAAAGATAACAGTTTTACAAGTATCCAATTCAAATTTTTTTTTGATGGTGCATTTTATCTTATCAAGGGTTTAGTTCATCATGTTGCCAATAATATTGTGTTGGGGCAAACTTGAAATCACTGTGACATTTATAGTAGATAGATAACATCAAGTCTGAAAAGTGCTCTTTGAATCGCGTCATGATACCGTCTGTATCCTTGATCAAAAGACAGCAATCTTTGGATTTTAAATATGCTTGCATGACTTTGCTATAGAAAGCTTTTGAATATTTATTGCTGATTTTTTTCTTCTTCAACGCATTCTCTACTTTTTCTGTAGTTGAGTCAGATAAACTAAGAAGTTGGTTGTGGGCTCTCTATTAATAAAATTGGAGATAACACTATAATTTTCGTCAAACTAGTTTTCCGTAAGACACAAACATTTTACTCTAGTGCTGTGTACATTTGATTTGAACCAGTTCCATGTTCCGTTAAAGATTGTGTCATTGAATGAGTTCTAAAAATTTCCATGTCCTTTCACACTTTTTAGCTTAGAGACATCTATGCTCTTTGGTACTTTTACGTCACTGAGCCATACTTTATTCCTGGTTCGCATCTTGAAATTTAACCGACCAAGTTTTTGACCAGTACCACACTCAGAAACTCGCATAACTGTAACTGTGCACATATGCTGAGGATCACGTCAGTGTAATGATATAGTCAAGAATATGCTCATGTTTATATCTGGAGTGTATCCATATTGCTTTGTGAATAAGATTTTGTTGATGGAAGGTGTTACACACCACTAGTTCAAACTCTATGCACAACTAGAAGAGAAGAATACCATTACCGTCTGCTTTACCAAGTCCATACCTTCCTAGGACATCCACTGGTTTCATGATCACACGTTGACTTATGATATCTGTGCAAATTACAAAACGTATACCCCATTCACGTCTTGTGCTTTCAGGCTTGCTCTTAAAAAAGAATGTGTATGTATACAGTGTCACTTTCAGTTACTTGATCTTCATCGAGACAAATTTCAGATAATACAACAATGTTCACACTGTACATTTCCAGTTCTGTCACAACAGTGATTCTCTGTTCTGGGATAGCAGATTCCATCCGATCAAGAAGTGTCCATGGTGCAACTTTCATCTTAACTATTTCTTTTGCATAAACTTTATTCCTTCTGTGATTCGTCCCACCTGCAAGTGTTAACAGCCATACAACTGCTAGTAATTAATTAGCTTCAGATTGAATTGATGATGCTTATGTCACTTTCCCCATACATTTACTGAGCAACGTTAGCTCGAAAAAATGGTTTCCAAGTCGCAAACTCTGCTCCTAATGTGGTTTCTATATACTAAAACTAGTTACGATGCATAAAAAGCTTTAAGCCATGTGCTGATTCGTGGTTGCATACTTCACACTTGTAAAATCTGTTAACGTCGCCACACATCCGTCGCCACAGTTCTTTTGAAGCGATATCGGTACATGAAGATGACAATGATACATATAAACTATTATATCTAAAAGGAATTAATATTAATTTGAACTCTTATCAAAATTGTAAATAGTGATAATAAACCTATAGGGCAAGGTGACAAGAGCTTAATAATATGGTATAGTAATAATACTATATATAGTTATAGTAAATAAGCAGAAATATAAATGAATCGATACAGAAATAATAAAGATAATAAATAAATAAAATAAAATATAAAGATAAAATATAAAATAGAGATAAAAAATATTAAGTGTTCAGTCTACTCGATATATAGCAGATTGGCATTATGAAATAGATATTGTTATTTCCGTATTAAATAACCCTAAAACGCTTGTTGTTCAGAAAAAAAAAACAGATAACATAACAAAAGAAATACATTTAGTATACGTAGTTTCTTTTCTTACTTTCTTTTCTTTCGTCTCATAATGTATGCCTTTGTTCAGTGACGACAATGTTTACAGCTAGCAGCAATGTTTTGTTAACTTTAACAATAGATTATGTCCATTGAGGGCATTTTTCCAGACCTTGATGGTGAGGAAAAGATTAAAAAAAACCTGATGTGTAGATATGAAGAGGCCAGCCGCAGGGAGTTCACATAGGTTCATCGGGTGCAGGTTGTTTTGTTAGTGTGAACTAATTTAGTCAACGTGAGGGTCAACAAGTTCGATAAACGATGTCGCTTAAGAGGACAATTTTAGAGGTGAAAATGGAAAGAGAAAAACAGATGTGATCTGTTTGTTTGAAAGTAATTAGTGGACAGTGAAGTTGACATTATTACAAGTTTTTGCGAAACGCAAATTCTTCTGTGAAGTTTTTTTCTATAGATATTTTAAAAAACTATATATAAAAGTAAATAATGCATAACTACACGTGTATATATATATATATATATATATATATATATATATATACATACACACACACACATATATATATGTATATATATGTATATATACAAGAAGTGCATTCAATAAGTTTTTTGACTATTCTTGTATGGGCACCTTTATTGGTATTACACAAATAAAGCTCTAGTACTCTTCGAAGTAATCTCCTCCGGCTGTAATGCGCTTCTACCGTTCTAACAACTTCTAGAAAGCCTCAGAAAAGTCCTTCTGTGTGAGCATGTTAATGATCCTCACCAGTCTCTTTCGCCTCCTCATTTCTCATAAGAACAGCCTCTAAAGTTTTCTGGAGCTTAGGAAATAACCAAAAATCACAGAGACCAAAATCTGAACGATAGAGAAGGCAAGGAATTGTCTTGATGCCTATCTTGCTCAAATAGTATGTAACAATGGATAGAGTGGTCGATTTGTGCATTATCCTGGTTGAAATATCACTGCCCCGATTTGAAGAGTTGAACAGTTACTTATCTCCTTTAAAACCTAAATATAGTATTATGTTTTTGACAAAACGGGCATGTAGATCATGCCTGTGTTGTCAAAAGCGGGGATCATCATACGTTTCTGGGTTGATTTGCTCTATATTGCCTTCTTGGGCCTAGGAGAGTCAGCATACTTCGATTGGGAACTAAGTCTCTCCGTCTTTTGGTAATAGCTGTAGATAAAGCTTTCATAGTTAGGTCACCAGAGAGTCAATAACTGCAGGTCTGAAATGACCAACTCGACCATCTCCTTGCTGTAATGACAACATCTTTCTTTCTGATATTCTTTGAGCACCCTTGGGACAAACTTGACGCAAACCTACAACAACTTCGATTCCTCGCGAATAATTGTGTGTACATCCCCACAGGGACATCAAACTGAGCACTTATTGTCTCCATGGACACACAACGGTTCTTATTCATAAAATCCTTTATTTGGTCAATGAATTTTCGTATTCTAACTTTTTTACTCCCCCACACCAAGCATCATCCCTCACACTCCCTGCCTTCCATGAATCTCTTATGCCACTAACAAACTGATGCTCGATTCATGACAGGTGGCCCAAAAGCGGTCTAAAGCATTCCTTACGTTGCTGTGGCATTTTTCTAAGTTAAAATTGCATATTGTTCTTCTAAAGGGTCCTCACGTCCAGATTGTATTTTTGAAATTCACAAGCTGTGATAATCAGCATTTTGTAATTCTGTTAACGGGCATCTCTCCCCCCTCTCTCTGGCTTTCTTACTCTTTCTATTTTCTCTCTCTGTGTCTCTATAAGAGAATAGAGAAGGAGAGAGGGAGAGAGAGAGAGAGGTGAGTAAACGTGGAGGTAGACACGTTTACCAGAACCAAAGGTCAGCTGACCAAATTACGTATGTGTGACGTGGTTGGCTAGATCTGGAGATTTGATTTCAGCTTTGAAGAAGACGGACGTTTTCCGTGGTCTCCCCCCTCTTAACTGGGGAGGGGGGAGACGAACGCTGACGTGTGTGAAGAAGAACCACACAAGCAGATTTCACTTTACACCTGCTGCAGGACCTCTGGGGAAAGTGAAATAAAAACTATAAAACCATTTCATCGTCTTGGAGTGATAAATCTTCGTCAAACAGGTATCAAGTCTCCCTCCAGGATGAGAAATTGCCAGATGGTTCAACAGCGAGAAACAGAGGTAGGTTCAGAAATTACATGTCACACACACGATTCCCTTTATGATAATCAAACACACAACCATTTATATTAGAGACAATCATACGCACACGGAATCTTTGATGTTATACAGTGTATACACCCAAACGTAAGAAGTGCCCCTAAATGAAGAACTCTATATAACATATGCAAATGTAACGAAAGCTCAATTTGGTACCTCTCAAGGATAACCTCAATGAAGAACGAATATATAACAATTCTTGCTGTAGCTATTCATTTGAATCTGACATCATAAAAATTGGTCAGTCATCTCATAAGATGTATAGAAACGACATAAAGAATTTTCAAGAGTCTACGACAATTTAAATGTCTGTACGAAAAAGTCTTGAAACTTATTAAATGTACTTCGTATATATATATATATATATATATATATATATATATATATATATATATATATATATATGTCATCCCCTTTAAGAAACTCGTTTCTTATTGTTGAGCACTTTCAGTTGAATTAAGTCGGTCAATTTAGCTCTTATACGCATAGACAACGATTAGATCACTATGACTGACGTAAAGAATATTTAAAAATAAAATGTTTAAATTCAACGCTATTTCTCACGGTAAATGGTAGCCAATAGTATAGGTCTTTGCTAATCGAGTCAGAGATGGCTCGTATTGCCGGGTTCAAATCTGTCGACTGGTGTTAATCGTGACACCCCGCACTGAAGATTCCCGAAAGGATGAAACACTAGTGTCTGTTGGTATTTAATTATTATAGTAAAAAATATGTCAGCCCCTTTAAGAAACTCATTTCTTATTGTTGAGTACTTTCAGTTGAAGTAAGTCGGTCAATTTAACTCTTATGCCTAGATCATCGTATAACAATACGACCACTGTGACATTTAAAAATAAAATGTTTAAATTCAACGTTATTTCTCACGGTTAATGATAGCCGATTGGCTAGTTCTTTGCTAATTGAGCCAGAGATGGCTCGTGCTGCCGGGTTCGAATCTGTCGACTGGTGTTAATCGTGACACCCTGCACTGAAGATTCCCGAAAGGATGAAACACTAGTGTCTGTAGGTATATATATATATATATATATATATATATATATATATATATATATATATATATATATATATATATATATATATATATATATATCATAATGATTTTAGGGATACGAAATTTAAATATTGCAATTAGGATGGGAAGACTTTTATGATTCATGATTAAAAGTAAATTTGTATATATATATATATATATATTTATATATATATATATATATATATATACTGTGTAAGCAAAAACAAGACTTCAAAACAAGGTGTTGGTGGCAACAAAAAGTGTATTTCAATTTACGTTACAATTGTTTCCATGTCCAGTTCGACAATTTCAAGCATTATGTCGTTTGAAAATTTAAAAAACCAGCATTTCTTCAGACTTTATGAATAAGCACACTTTTGACAATGTAGCATTTTTTAAAGAGAAGGAAGGAAGCGGAACTCCCTAGCTAGAAAGGCATACGAGAAACATCTACCTTTGTTGTGGTTACGAAAAATCCCATTTTAATATTAATATATCGCCTAATTTTCGTATCCTTATTTAAGAGCAGAGTCATGACAAGTTGCTACAGAGATCCCTAAGCCATTAAAAAATTTTTTTAGTATATATCCCATTCGTTGGGTTCCTAAATTAGATCTTGTTATTTCTTTGTTACCCAATTTAAAAAAAAAATTTGTTTCAATATTATGGCCGCAACAGCCTTGCAAGAATGTTATGGTTAGTTTTAGTTTCGTATTAGTGGCAGGTAATGTTTATAGATTATCGTTATATTTGTGCTCGGATTTAAGTCCCTTTTAGTTGCAAAGTTTAATTGAATACGAGAGTAAATAAAATGGGTGTATTAAAGATATATATAAAAATCCTTGTATAATATTACGGGTGAATATTCTAATATATTTATTGTTATTTAATGTTTTAAGATTCATTGTTATTCTACTTGAAAAATGTTTTCATATAGTTAAGTGGGATAAAATGAACGGAGATAATCCAATTATATTGTTAAGTATTAGTTAATTTTGTTTGAAATTGAGTCGATTTGTATCCTATAATGGTCAAAGGGAAGTAATTCAGGCCGTTTGGTGTTTTTGGTTCGTTGATTACTAGAAGGCGTCTATGATTTAATAATTAATTTAATAATTGATAGAACTTAATCAGACAGGCCCAGAACATGCTACGATGGCTTACTTAACCAATTAAGTATATAAATTTTGTTTTGATCTTAAAGAATGGTCTTAGCCCATGGGTTTAACCCGCCTCTGTTACTAATCACTTAATTCATGCGTTGTATTTTTGGGTGTCTAAATAAATAAAATATATATCCTCTAGTTATTATTCTGACAGCAAAACCAACCATGGTTACAAGTGCGTTTCACTCCTGTGGGAAGATGCCTACTCCTGCATTTATGGGTAAAAACATTTAGAACAGGGATTGCTGTAGGGATATAAGTAAGTCAGTCTGGATTCTACCAACTTGGTGTGTAGGATGACAAAATCTGATGAAATTATATTTACATAAATTTTGCAACCCCCAAATTGCTAATTTAATTTTTATTTTTTAATAATAACTGGTTTAATTGGTAAGTAGTTTTATTGATTTGAAGAAGGTATTTTTAAAACAAAGAATGAAAAAGCGATTAAAATTGCGTTTTATTCAATTTACGGGGAGAACAAAAAAAGATGGGAAAACGATTAAAATAAAACAGCGTTATGGTCGAATACCCTAGAGATTAATCACGTTCAAACCCAGGAGGCATTCCCTTTGCTTGCAAATGGGAATGTTTCCAAAGTCGAACGTGAATAGTCTCCAAGATCTTAAGGTGATATAGTGAATGAGCACAACTCAGAATAGAAAAAGAGTCCGTGCTAAAGTTCGCTGCACAAGGCGGATTTTTAAGTTAATGATCAGTAATTGGGAACCTGTATGTGTTAGTAACAACGTACGTTTCCCGGTAGGTTCCATTCCTAATTTTACTCGGTACATGTTGTTGGATTCTTCCATCAAATCTTAATGCCGTTCGACCCAAGTAGTTGGCACCGCAACCACATTCAAAATTGTAAATAACGTTACTATTATGGTGGTGGTGGGGGGAACGTATTTTTGAGAAGATTGTAATAAAATTTTCATAGAGAACACAACACGCATATTGTCAACAAAATAACATCTATGAACTGCTGAACTTATTTGTTTTGCAAATGTCTCACTTACTGTACCCAACCAAGGCAAACGAAGATAAATTGGACATTTGGCTACTATATTCTTTTTAATTCAAGAGAATTCAGCCAATTTCTTTTGAATAACTGACCTAATCACATCTAGTGGGTACCCGTTTTTGGATAAAGTATCCGTAATTGTTTCCAATTCCTCATCTAATTTTAACTTAGAACAAATCATAAAGTCAACTAGATATTCTAGTAAAAATATAATAAATTTATAACTTAAAACATTGCAGCATTTATAATGTAATAAATTGAATTAAAATAAAACTTAATGCAGCAATATTTTAAGTTATAAATTATATTTTTACTAGAGTATCTTACCCTATTCTTTTCCAGTTTTAACTACTTGTCCTTTACTTTTCCATGTTTAAGCTTAACCATATTACTTTTCATGCTCGCATTTTTCTATTTCAATCCATGATTTTTCCAGGCTTCCGATAAACTTCTTTGTTTTATTTCCGTCTTATTTTCTTATAAACACATATGCAATAACAACATACGGCACTCCTTTGTTTTCAATAAAATCCTCGCAAAAATGTCCCTTTCATTCTCTGGTTCCCTCTTACTTCTTCTTTTGCGACAGCAGTGGATTCGTAGCAACAGTAGTCGCTGAAGCGCCGTGGTTACTATGGTAACTAGTCATAAAAAGCGCCGTTCACCTCCTTACATATATTTACGATTTTGAACTTCATCATAACTTTTGTTTTACTGAACTAAAATTGAAAACTTTTTTCACAATATAGCTGAGAAAGTGATCTATAAACTGTAATTGTTTGAAATTCGGTCGATAAATGAATGAGCGGTAAAGCTTTAAAGCAGTTCTAAATGATTATATATCATTAAAACACGATAGTCTTTGAATATATATACATATATATATATATATATACATATATATATATATATATATATATATATACACTAGCAAAAGTACCCGTCGTTGACTGGGTCCACAAACAGCCTACAGAAAATAGACTCTGATTTATGAAAGTATGATAGGTTATGGAAAGGAAGGGTTGTAAAGAGATAGCTTCGAATTTGGGGGTATCAAAACCAAAGCAAAATATGATGAAAGTAAAAATAAAATAGATAAACCCCATAATTTATTATACCATACCGGTTCACACTGAAATACTTATCACAATATTCTGTGGATCTATATTAAAAAACCTTGTTAAACTTTGTGACATATTTCCATTCTATATATCTCAGGTGCGAACGACCCCCCCATAATTTTATTATACCATATTTCTTCAAACTGAAACATAATTATGAAAGTATACTTACGCAGATAGATATGAAAAGTCTTTATTAAAGTTTGTGCCTATTTCCATTCTATGGAGGCCAGGCGCGAACGCAGACCCCACAATTTTATTATACCATCCCTGTTTAAGTTAAAATATACTTATTAAAGTATTATTATGTACATCTATATCAAAAACACTTGTAAATGTTTTTTTTTTATTTTTAATTTTTTTTATTTCCACACATTGTGGACAAGGAACGTACGCAGACCCCACAATTTTAATGAATCATCATTATGCCAGATTAAACACACCTATTCCGTGTCCCGATACATCTTCTGTCATTATATGTGTTCAGTTTTCTATAATAGTCAACCATATAGGAGCCTATTCGTGACCGGACACAAACACACAGACGTTCAGCTTTATATATATATATATATATATATATATATATATATATATATATATATATATATATATATATATATATTAAAAAGAGTGTAGCCATCAACAATTTTTTAAAACGTTTTCATCATATTTTTATTTTAAAATATTTTTATAACGCGTTTCGAGCTTAGGGTGTGCTCTCTTCAGATGTTTTCGTAATAAGTTTTTCTTTAAAATGGGAGTTTGGAAAGTTATTTTTACCTCCGCTGATACTAAATGTGTTTTTCAGAGTGATGTGTGGTCTCAGACATTCTGTCTCCAACCGTAAGTGTTCAAAATGTCCGGTCAAAGTTAGATTCAAAGAGGGCGCTTTTGGTCCATTTGGTGAAGGTTTTTATGTTTTTTTTATTTAAAAAAAATTTTTTTTAAAGACTTTCTTTCCCCATGTATAGCACATACTCACACACAATCACACACGCATACATATACATACATGTACATGTACACATGCACACGAACGTAGGCACACACACATACACACACGCATATACATAGAAATATATGTAGGAGCATACATATATACGTATATATATACCCACCTACACACTCACACTCACACATCCACCACTAACACGTCAGGCAAATATTGGTTAATTATTTTTATTTATTTATTTATTTATTTTATTTTTTTCCCAACCAAAACCCGCATATATATATATGCGCTTAATCATTCAGACGTAAGTACACGCACACACACACATACACACACACAAGTAAGATGGAGAATAGGTAGGAGAAGATACATATACACACATATACACGTACACACACACGCATATATATATATATATATATATATACATGTATGTGCATACATACTCACAAATATCCACATACTATGTAGGCACATACACATACACACACATGCACACATATAGAGAGATATATGCAGGGGCTCACACATACGCGTATATCCATATCCCACGAACACATTTACCCACTCATACATATGCATACATATGTATATATCTATAAACACACACATACAGATGCGTATACATTCATCCACCCATATATATATATATGGACACATGCACCCACAATCACACATACACATACATATTCATACATCCCACCTTATGTATATATTGGTTGAAGTTTTCTTTCTTTTCTAATCCAAGCACATATGCATACATGTATTCGGTCACCCAAACATAAGTGCACGTACACACACAAACAAGATGGAACATAGATAACAGATTATATATATATATATATATATATACACACACGCATACACAATCATATGTATACACTCACATACACACACATACATACATGCACACATTGCGCACATACACATACATACGTATAATTTCTAATTGTTTGTTTAGTTTAGAGAAATGGTACTGTACTGGGTATGGACGCGAGCACCCGTGAAAGTGTGCGCGTGCTTTATTGTGCTTCTTTTGTTTCGTGTGTGAGGGTGCACATTTACCCCAGTATGCATGCGTGTAAGTGTATTTTGTGTTCTGCCTATTTATGTGTATAATTATGGAGAGATGTTTAAGGCGGGGTTAAACTTTGCTATGAAGTTTTTTTTCTTGTGTTAGCAAGTAGAAGTAGTTGTCAGTTTGGAAGATGGTCATTATCTCGAATCTGCCTCCACTGCATGTGTGTGTATGTTGTGATACATGCAGGTGTCTATTTTCCGCGATTTTAATGTTGGATCGGTGTAGGGCTACTCTATTACTCAGGTTTTTTGTAGCGCCTATGTAGAATTTATCGCATGCTGGACATTTTATTACATAGATCACGTTTTTTGAGGTGCAATCTAAGTTTTTTTTTTAATTTTGAATGTTTGTATGGGGTTCGTAAATGTGTATGTGTTTCCCTCTAACATTATGTTGCAGACTCCACATCGTTGTTTGTTGCATTTTGTGACTCCTTTTGTTGCGTCTTGATTGAGTTTGGATGAGGTAAGAATGCGTTTTATGTTTTTGGGTTGGCGTTTGCTTTTTATTATTTTTGTTGTTTTAAGGAAGTTGTTTAGTTTGTTATTTTGGTTAAGTAGGACGAGGTTTTTCGTTATCTCTGTGAAAAGTTCTGGGTTGTTTGTGTTGTGTGTGGAGACGTATGTTAGGATTTGTTCTTTGTTTCGTTCTTTAGGGGTTCTCAAATCTTCTACTGGTATATTTGTCGCAAGTTGGATCCCTTTGTCTATAAGTTGTGATGGGTATTTTCTTTTTCTTAAATTTATTCGTAGTTCCTTGAGTCGGATTTTCCGAAGGTTATTGTCCGTGATTATGGTGTAGATTCTACGTGCTAGGGTGTAGGGAATTGATTTTATGCAGCTTTTAGGGTGGTGACTTTTAAAGTGTAGGTATTGTTGGGTGTCTGTAGGTTTGCGGTAAATGTCTGTGATAATGTTATTGTCTTTAATCTTTATCAGTATATCTAGGAAAGGTAATTCTGTAGAGCTTTGTTCTATGGTGAATTTAATTTTTGGGTGTAGGTTCTGGAGTATGGTGTGTAAGTCTGTGATGTCCCCCCATGTGGGTTTCCATAGGATGAAGCAGTCATCTAAGTACCTTTTCCATGATTCTACGAACAGTGTTTTTAGTGCTGTGGCCAAATTCTTGTTTTACTTTTTCATATAAGCTTTCTTCTAGGTAGGCCAATGTAAGAGTTGCGTAAGTCGGTGCCATTTTCGTTCCCATTGCTGTACCTAGTGTTTGGATGTAGTTGGCATTGTTGAATTCGAAGAAATTATTATTTAGGATTATGTCTATACTATCGATAATGAATTGCTTTGTGAATCTAGGATGTAGTGTTTGTGCGTGTCTGTTGATCCAAAATATTATTGCTTCTTTTCCTAATTCATGGGGTATATTACTATATAAACTGCTACCGTCAAATGTAACTAATAGTGCCCGTTTTCTACTGTGGTAAGGTAGTAAGAAAATGGATGTTTTCCATTATGTAGCTCTTAACTTGATCTGTGAAAGGTTGTAATAAGATGTCTATTAAGTTGCTAAGTCTGCTTGTCGGACAGGCTGGTCCTGCTACAATGGGTCTAAATGTAAGGTCATTAGGGTTTGGAGCGCTAATATATTCTGAGTTTTGTGTATTGATGGCAAGTTTTATTACGCCAGATTTATGTATTTTAGGCAGTCCGTAGAAGTTGTTGGTCTTTGTAATGAAATTTGTGAGGAAGTCCTTTTCTTTCTTTTTTAATATTTTGTTGTGTGTTGTACAAAGTTTTGTGATTTTTGAGATGGTGGTGTTATCTATGTTGGTACTAATGGGTTCATAGTAGTGTTTGTCATCCAGTAATTCTGTAATTTTTGTTTCATAATACGTTTTGTCCATGACATGGGTGCGCGCGTCCATACCCAGTACAGTACCATTTCTCTAAACTAAACAAACAATTAGAAATTATACGTATGTATGTGTATGTGCGCAATGTGTGCATGTATGTATGTGTGTATGTGAGTGTATAATATGATTGTGTATGCGTGTGTATATATATATATATATATATATATATATATATATATATATATATCATCTGTTATCTATGCTCCATCTTGTTTGTGTGTGTACGTGCACTTATGTTTGGGTGACCGAATACATGTATGCATATGTGCTTGGATTAGAAAAGAAAGAAAACTTCAACCAATATATACATAAGGTGGGATGTATGAATATGTATGTGTATGTGTGATTGTGGGTGCATGTGTCCATATATATATATATATATATATGGGTGGATGACTGTGTACGCATCTGTATGTGTGTGTGTGTATATATATATACATATGTATGCATATGTATGAGTGGGTAAATGTGTTCGTGGGATATGGATATACGCGTATGTGTGAGCCCCTGCATATATCTCTCTATGTGTGTGCATGTGTGTGTGTGTATGTGTATGTGCCTACATAGTATGTGGATATTTGTGAGTATGTATGCACATACATGTATGTATATATATGTGTATGTACGTGTATATGTGTGTATATTTATCTTCTCCTACCTATTCTCCATCTTACTTGTGTGTGTGTGCGTGTACTTATGTCTGAATGATTAAGCGCATATATACATGCGGGTTTTGGTTGGGGGGGAAAAATAAAATAGTAAAAATAATTAACCAATATGTGCCTGACGTGTTAGTGGTGGATGTGTGAGTGTGAGTGTGTAGGTGGGTATGTATATATGTATATATGTATGCTCCTACATATATTTCTATGTATATGCGTGTGTGTATGTGTGTGTGCCTACGTGCGTGTGCATGTGTACATGTACATGTATGTATATGTATGCGTGTGTGATTGTGTGTGAGTATGTGCTATACATGGGGAAAGAAAGTCTTAAAAAAAACCCTAAAAAACATAAAAACCTTCACCAAATGGACCAAAAGCGCCCTCTTTGAATCTAACTTTGACCGGACACTTTGAATACTTACGGTTGGAGACAGAATGTCTTAGACCACACATCACTCTGAAAAAACACATTTAGTATCAGCGGAGGTAAAAATAACTTTCCAAACTCCCATTTTAAAGAAAAACTTATTACGAAAATATCTGAAGAGAGCGCACCCTAAGCTCGAAACGCGTTATAAAAATATTTTAAAATAAAAATATGATGAAAACCTTTAAAAAAAAAAAAATTGTTGATGGCTACACTCTTTTAAATATACATTTTTTCTCTCGTTGGAACTACACAACCATCACTTTAAATATATATATATATATATATATATATATATATATATATATATATATATATATATATATATATATATATATATATATTAAGTAATGTGATTTATAATTTAAAAATTTTAAAAATTTTTTAAATTTAAAAATCAAAATTTAATTAAATTAAAAATCAGTTTCATAAGAAGGAACAACAACAAAGTCAATTATCTGTACGATCGTTTCGGAAATCCGTGCTTTTTATTTGTGGTATACATGAAGTCACGTAGAACAATTATACATAGTTTTTTTGGTAAGCACGGTCTCCTCATCAGCAAATTTAGGAGGATTTCTATTGAATTGAAAAGACACCAAAAATAAACCTAGCATTAAAAGTAAGGCAGATGAATCTGAAAAATTGAAGTAAAAGGTTTGGATTTAAAATTTATAAGAAAATTAATAAGAAAATTGGTATAGGTTAGAGATAGAAATGAGTAGAAAAAATATATATTTTTTTTTTGAATTTACATAATAAATTTGATTTAAAAATATATAGATATATAGTTACCTTTTAGTCTATTCTTTATGACTCTTTTGCTCCTCTAGCTAAGCCTTTATCTCAGTGACAGTAACAATTGCCACGGGAATGACAGGAATTAAGAACTATTTACCGAATTCGGGCGAATACATTCGGGTGTTCATACGTGTAGAAATCACAAACATTGCATAAATGCTAGTTGACTGCCTTTTAGTTATTATTCCGCAAACTGTGCCCATTCTTAATTATTCTCAAAGGGGGTCGATAATTGTAATTAAATAAGAATTATTCTTTATACCTACAGACACTAGTGTTTCATGATTACGCGATCATCAGTGTAGGGAGTAAAAGATCGAACCCATTTATGAAGCCACATTTTTCTCCATTTGCTAAGCCTTTACAATTGCCACGCGAATAAAAAGAAATTAATAACTAGTAAACACCGAATTCGGGCGAATACATTAATCAAGAACATTGCAAAGCCGCTGTTGTCTGTCTTTTATTATTATTGTATAAACAAGGCCCATCTTTAACTATGCTTAAAAGGGTTTGATATGTATATATATATATAACTCAAATGATCTTATAATGATGTATGTAACCCACTTTCCGGTTTACGACATCCGGTTGCGCATGCGCGCATGAGCCGCGCACTGAAATATTAACGTTATTATTTCGAAATTATTATTTAACATGGGGAGAGTGGGGTTTAAAATAACTTAAACGTAATACAGAAATGAACGATTAAAAAAAAATAAAAAGCAGACAGTATTAACAATTGTTTATTTGGATAATGTAAACGCGAAAAAAGTAAAAAACAAAAGAACAATTGGGACGCTGAAATATTATCGTTATTATTTCGAAATCATTATTTAACATGGGAGGAGTGGGGTTTAAAATAAACAAAAAACAAAAGAACAATTGGGACGTTGAAATATTAACGTTATTATTTCGAAATTATTATTTAACATGGGAAGAGTGGGGTTTAAAATAACTTAAACGTAATACAGAAATGAACGATGTCAAAAAAAAGCAGATATATCAAAATTTGAATTTAACTATAATAAGTGTTATGGTATCTGTTCAGTGCACATTTACCTATAAGTATTGCCAACCACTTATAATTCAGTAACTATGAATTATTTTTAAAAAAATAATCAATTATAAACATAACGACTCATAGAAATATATCTATATTCTTTTTTCATTTACATATACTTTCATACAAATGTTTCTGTTATGTCAAAAAACCCTATTTTCTTTACGTCAAAAGTGTCACGCTCATACATGAATTCCATAGCTAATATAACATACTGACTCAACGGGTCACGAGTAATCTAGTACATATATATGTAAGTATTAGGTTGGTACAAAAAATGTCATTTTTTATCGTATACACAAGCGTCAAAACGACATTATGTTTGCACCAACATTATACACATAACGCTAAAATTTAAACTGCTGTAACTTGATGGGAATATTCTTGATACAATTAGTTATAATAATGTTTCCCAAATGAGGAAATAGCTGTCATGATATATATATATATTTTTTACTCACAAGAATTGAACTGTTTAGAAAAACCTAATACTTGCATGCACATGTTTCAGTTTCTATTTTTTCTTTACTTCATTTCTTAAAGGAATTTAACATAACGTCTAATACCGGGAATCACTGGGTGCATCTGCTTGGTGTATTTAAATTCACGCTTAAGATCACAATTTATATATTGAATTGTTACGTATTGGTGGCTATTTTATTATCCTTTTTTCTCTTATTCCTTAGAATGATTCGCAACATAATGGCTATACATGCCATCATCACTGTCTGACTCTTACGCTGTGTTGGAGGATTATACGCTCTGTCTCCCAAAGCCGGTACACCACAATCAGCTCCTAAGTTCACACAGGGCGAATAAACAGATTTCAATGTTTGCAAGTAGATCTTTACTAGAGATAAAAAAATCCTCCAAATTATTTTTTATATGAATTCATTAGCATTAGCTTCGTGAACCATACCCGAAACAACAAAATAATTTACCGCCAATAAACCGTTTATAAATAATTTCTTATGGGGCGAATAAACATCTTTGTCTGCTTCGCACCAGACAAAAGACGAACATACCTTTTTGTAGGCACAACAACTTGACATATTGCTTTGGAGTGCACCTGGAAATGCAAAAGATTTTATCCTCCGAAAACACATGAAGACAATTATATTTTATACATTTAACATTTATTCACGGTATCGATATTTTTGCTCTCGGGGTGAGCGCCGTCTTTTTCCTTTGGAGATTACATCCCGCTGTCTTTCGAGCAAAATTCCTCCATAACTGTCTGCTTCAACTTTCAGACCCGAACTGTTGACTAGTCTGTTCTACAAACTGAATTTGTCTATTTCCTGTGTCACTATCTACGTTATTATCTGCAAGGTAGCAAAAAGAATAAGTCACCTGATCTGTATCACGCATTTTATTATATGTTCACAAATTAAATTCTTGGTACATTTTTAGGTTCATTCCATTTGTTCCAAATTTTTCTTGATCAGAATTTAGATGCTCTCTCATTTTGACCTTCGGTTTGAAATACTTTTATCAATTCCAATCCAAAGTTAAATATTTCTCGCATTGTTTCTGGATCTCGATGATTCGATCAGAATGCAGGGTTTGTGTCATCGCCAGCAATTCGATTTAATCTGGTTTTGCCCGGTTCCAAGTCGACTTTTTCCCCCGTATAGAAAAATACATTATGTCTATATAAACACAGATGTCACATACAGTCGCACTGGTTGCTGCATGTTTTTCGGATATTACTATTTGATTTTACTGAATATCGTAAATTCCTTTGATAATTTCGACGATTTTTCAAAACAGTTAAACTAATGCTTTCATTTTCTGTTGTGGGGGAATCACCCTCCAAATGGAGTGTTCTATCCATTATATAAACCATAAACCTTTGATCCCAGGAGTGGATTAAACACGAGAGCGACCCTCGCCTGCTTGGTTACGTTTACTACTCTTTTCAGTTGTAACCTTTTTACGTTGTTGTTCAAGTAATACATTGTTTAAACTCTATTCCGTTGTTTTGTTTTCTTTGTGGCTTATTGCAAGCCATAACACTGGCGACATTGGATTCGGAGAACGTACTCACGTTTAAAAACAGTGTTCTAAAAAACTAGACACTGACGACATTGGATTCAAGGAGCATACTAAAATCGAAACTAGTAACGACATTGAAAGAAAATACTCGCGTTGACATAGTATTCTAAAAATACGAACGACATCGGACTCACTTGTTAAAAAGTCTAAGGAAGGGTCTAACATAACACTTGCAACTGAAATGTTAACGGTAACTAACCCCTCCCCCCCCCAAAACGCAGATCATTACGAAAAAAAAAAAAGAGTTGAAAAGAAAAAAGTTCGTCACGACTTTCAAAGATAGCGTTGTACTTCTTCAAAAAGAAAAAAATCCGTCGCGACTTAGAAATGTAAATTTTTATACTTTTGGAAAAAGAATTTGTCACTTGTGGTTTTCGCTGCTAAAATCGGGCATTATTTTTTTCTCTGAAGAAAAATATACACTTGATTTTTTTTCTTTAGGCAATAAACTTTTTATATATTTATGTTTTTTCTGTTCGCTTTATTGTCTGGAGGAAGAAATAGGAAAGAATAAAACGGTTTTATAAAATTCAGCGAACGTTTTGAAATTTCTGATGCTGACAAAGCAAAATGGACGAATTGAAAGTAGCGTGTGAACATTTGACCAAGTTGCATATTAATGCCGCAAACTAAGGAACAGCAAAAGGACGTTCAAAAACAGTAAGCCGAACGTCAATTAGAAGTTCAAAAACAGTTAGCCGAACGTCAATTACGAACAGAGGATTTGCTTACAGAAATAGTTAACAAAATGCGAACGCGGAAAGCAATTCAGCATATTCTCAGAATACAATATGGACCGCGATAGACAATTTTAAATACGAAGAAGAGGAAAAATCATCCGCAGCGTATTTTCGGCGTTGTGAAGATTTTTCTAAATATTGACTGCAGCAACTGGTCTGATCAAAAGAAAACCAGACTTCTATTACGAAAATTGGAAACGGCTGCGCATAATAAATTCGTGGATTGCATCTTGCCTCGGAAAACAGCAGACTTATCATTTAATGAGACGGTAAATTTGTTAACAGAACTTTTCTCACCGAAAACGTCTCTTTTCCATAAGCGTTGGAGATGTTTGAATGTGGTAAAAGACGATAATAACAATTTTGCCACCTACACAGCTGTAGTGAACAAACACTGTGATGACTTTAAGTTGTCTGAACTAACAGCAGACACTTGTAAATGTCTTGTGTTTGCGCAAAGGTCAACCTCAGGAAAAGATGCGGAAATCAGGCGCAGAGTTCTTACAAAATTAGAAAAAGAACCGAACTTAACACTTCAAAAATTGACTGAGGATTTTCAAAAAGTAGAAATTATAAAAAAAGATGCAAGAAATATCGAAGCAGGCACACGAATATAAAAAAAATAACTAAGAAAAAAAACCCCGTCGAAATGGCACACAGACACTAACCACCGAAACTCAGAAAAATAAAAGCGCTTGTTTCAGATGTGTTGGAATACATTGGGTAAGGGATTGCTCGTTTTTAACAAAAAGATGCCATTTATGCAATAGGATCGGTCATAAAAGTGCGCACTGTAGGAAAACTCGAAATAGAAGCTGTGTACATCAAACCAGAACTAAGGACGTCGTAGATGAAAATCTACGCAAATATGTAACAGTTAACATTTTCGGCAAGGCTATTAAATTCCAATTAGACAGTGGATCGGATCTTTCAATAATAAATCTCAAAACGTGGAAAATATTACGAAAGCCGACTATGTTAATAACTAACAGAACGGCGACGGCCGTTATATGGTACAAAAATTCATTTTGAAGGTGAATTAATTACAAACGTCACTTTACGGGGGAAAATAAAAAACTAAGATTGTATGTGCTAAAAGATCGTGAGAACCTGTTCGGCTCTGATAGCATAGAGGAGTTTCGTCCCTGGGATCTTCCTATATCCACATTCTGCAGGAAAATAGATACCCGCCCAGCAAAAAACGGAGAAAATTATAACTTGTTTTAAAAAAGAATTCACAAACGTTTTTTACTCCTGGCCTGGGGAGGTGTACAAAAATGGCCGCAGATTTCAAGTTGAAACCTGGTACACAACCGGTGTTTAAAAAGAAACGTATTATCGACCGAACTCAACGGCAATTCATTTGCAAATGCTATCGAAGGAGATGAAGAGATCTGGACGTCTGGGGAGACTTGTCACTCAGCTTCCAAACACCACCACAGGTTTCCAATCAGATCGTTTGTTGACTTGTGAGCCAACAACAACAACAACAACAACAACAGCAACAGCAACAGCAACAACAACAACAACAACAACAACAACAACAATAATAATAATAATAATAATAATAATAATAATAATAATAATAATAATAATAATAACCGAGATCACTTTGGGATGCTTGGCCGTACTAATATAAATCTTTACGGAGTATTCAAATATCCTCTCCACGTTTATGTCATTGTCTTTATCATATATTGTGGGAATATCACGATTGATGTTAAATATAGTCATTGTATAAGCTGACTATTTTCATACTATATAAGAGGTGTATGATAAATTTCACATAAATGGACCAAAAATTTCCTTAGAGTTAAAAAAAATGGTTATGACTGTATATTTTCGTATAAAATATTAATTTAATACTGTAGCCTAATACGAAACTCCTTATATAGTCTACTGCTTCTATTGTTGTGATGCAAGATGGCGACCGTGGTCTTTTAATGTCCACGATCTCAAACAGTTATCGAAAAATCGCGTCTCACACGTGATTTTGAAGTGTGCCACGGCACCATAAAAGCAGGTTTCTTGGGGAGTGAACAGACGCCTTCAGACCTGTGTAGAGTGAACATTGTCAGAATTTTCCGAACTTGTTTAATTTGGATTTGAAGGCAACTATATTGTAGTCGGTCCAGAAGCAAACCAGCAGAAAAGTGTTCCATAGGCGAGCAGTTCTAAGAAAGAAGCGTTCAGACCTGTGTAGAGTGCACATCGTCAGACTTTTCTGAACTTGTTTACATTGGACTTGAAGGCAACGATATTGTAGTCGGTCAAGAAGCAAGCCAGCAGAACAGTGTTTCATAGGTAGGCAGTTTTAAGAAAGAAGTAGTCAGACCTGTGTAGAGTGAACACCATCGTACGAGACAGACTTTTTCGATAGTTTAATATTAAAGACTTCTGATTTATATATCTTTTTTGATCTTTAAAATTTATTTAATAATTTCTCTTGCTTCGCAATCAAAAATTTTAATATACTTCAAATTTATTGCGAGTACTTTCCATTCGTTCATGAATCATCTTCTGGATACATTAATTACGAATGTATGAGGAGCTAGAAATATAGAGTATATATATATATATATATATATATATATATATATCCTTCTCTTAGATGCATGTCTTAACGAAGACTGGGGGGGGGTGCATCTCTCTCAGTGAATTTTACGCCCCCAGGTACCAACCTGGAAATTTTTACGACTCGGGTCGATAGAAACCTGCGATTTAGTGCATACTTTGTGCTGTGGTTGGTTGTTGTGGCGGAAGCTTATACGTCGTAATCGACGGGAGAGAGTTCATCATATATATATATATATATATATATATATATATATATATATATATATATATATATATACATATATATAAAACGCAATATTATTTTAAAAACTAAATATATGTTATAACCTAACATATACTTTGGCAATAACAATAATACAGCAAAATCATATCAAATCAAAATAACAATAATACAGCAAAATCATGTCAAATCAAAATAACAATAATACGGCAAAATCATATTAAATAATATCTCTTGACACAGGCTTCCTTTCTAGGGCAATTGCTCTTGACATATCAAAGGCCTTCGGCAAGGTATTGCATAAAGGTCTAATTCACAAGATTTCCAGCTACGGTATAACTGGAAATGTTTTCTCAATCATTAAATCATTTCTTTCCGATAGGCTCATAAGTGTAGTGGTCGATGGACAAAAATCAGAGGCCTGCAGTATTAATGCTGGAGTCCCTCAGGGGTCAATCCTGGGCCCAACTCTCTTCCTGATCTACATCAATGACCTCCCTAAACACATACCTAAATCATTCGTTGACATCTATGCTGATGGCGCGACCATCTACGGCAACACATGAAAGGCTGTTAATGACAAAGTTCTCTCTGATTCTCTCTCCTCTGATCTCGAGCGCGTGGTTCAATGGGGGAAGACGTGGCTGATTACCTTTAATGCATCTAAGACCAAACTCTTATCCTTAAATCATTAACGCTTTGATCCCCATCTGGCATCAATTGGGATGGACCCCGTGTTTTGACAAGCTTCTGGGTTTGACCTTTACTCCTGATCTGAAATGGAACACGTACATCAAGTCTGTTACCAAGGTCGCTGGAAAGATGGTGGGATCCTTCTACCGCTCCAGAAGATATCTCACTACTGATGCAATTCTCTATCTATATAAAAGCCAAGTACGTCCAAGGATGGAATTCTGCTGCCATATCTGGGCAGGAGCTGCTAAAAACAGCCTATCCTGCCTTGACAGAGTACAAAATAGACTTCATGGCTTAGTGGGGGATGCCCTTTTCTCTACCCTGCAACCTCTATCCCACAGAAGACACGTTGCGAGCCTATCCTTGTTTTATCGTTATTTCCATGGCAGGTCCTCGTCTGAACTCCAATCTCTGGTCCTCCCTCGCCAATCTTTCACGAAAAACACCCATCTAGCTGAATCCACTGTGAAAAATTTCCCCCACTCTTTATCTGTGCCTAAATCAAAACGTGGATTCCATGAACAAAGCTTCTTTCTTAGAACTGCACGCCTGTGGAACTCTGTTCCGTCTGCCTGCTTCCCACCTGACTACAACTTGGATGTCCAACGTTAACAAATTCCTAATGAACCGCCCCCTTAAGTAAACACTTCATCAAATTTCCACACTAATGTACTTGCAATAACCCTTATCCCTGAGTGGTTTCCGGATCTTGATAAGTGGTGACCATTGTATAAAAAAAAAGTTGTTTTTTGTGCATTCGTTTATTACAGTAGTTTTAAATAAGCTAGTAAAGAGTGAAATGATTTTGTTCAAGCCGAATACACAATATTCTTCGTAACGTGTACTGCTCTGGGAATGTCTCCATTTATCAGCGGCGTTCAAAGGACTATTTACCACCGCTGGCTTTACATTTTAATTTCCTGTTATTTGTGGCTTTATTCATTCAGTTCACTAGAGAAAAGCTAACGACGAAGACGATATACGCATAAGTAGTTCGATGTTTGAGTAATATTCTCCAAGGACTGCACTACACGACTTATCAATCTTTATTGTACGCTGTTAGGCAAGACGCACTTTTCAGGCATCATTTATTATCTTAAACAACAGTTTTTTATTTTCTATAAATTACGTCAAAAGTGATGGGACTTGATTTTCATTTTGTTTGTTTACGAATTATTTTGTGAGCAACACTAACAAATATAATAAACATTTTAAAACATTTAATTGCTTTGTGTTAGACTCTATGGTTCTTAATATCAGATATTTAATTCTGACAAGATGTTGGAGGTTTAACCTACAGCCAGGGAAGTAAAAAGTACACATTATCCGACAATAATAAAATTAATTAATGAAGTCAATGGAGGAAATAATCTACTCTAATGTGTGTAATTGAAAATTTCAATAATATTGCAAAAAAAAAACAAAAAAAAAAAACAAAGCAAAAAACAAAAAACAAAAAAAAACTGAAATCTTGAGAGTTAGTTGACAAAATGATAGCGTAATATCTACAAATGTAGAATTAACCTACAATTAAATAATCTACAATTAACGCGTCTAAATTCATAAAAATGTTTGATGGAACTTTGTTTTGCGTGTTGATCTTGTCATTGTAGCTTTTCCGTTGAAGAGTTAACAACAAAACAAACAAAAAGATAAGCACAATAAAAATTACATCAGACAATGACATAATGGTGTTGGTTAAATATATATTTGCCTTCACAAACCTGAAACTATACAAACAAATAATTAAGACATGCCACCAAAAATTGAACGTATATAATGGCTACAAAGGAGCGTGTAGAACACACGAAGTGTTTATTCAGGATTACCATATACTGATTTCCTGGATAGAACATGGCTGTGACCCGAATTAGTCGGTCTCGCCTGGGAAAAAGCAAGAAATAAAGATATGGAAAATCACTGAGATAGTTTAGATTTCACGAGAGTTAGGACAAAGTCATCGTTCTTCACGAGATTTCGGGACTTAACTATTTTTCTGAATTCCAAAGGAAGATAACTCTGAAGAGAAAAAACTCTGTAATCTTTATAACATGTTCTAAAATTTCTTTTTCTGTGAATTACTTGATAAATAATTGATAAATAATACATTCAAATATACTTTCAAAATTATTTTTATTACTTCTATTTAAGCATTTTATTATACCATATTTATTATTTTCAAAATAAAAAAAGCATTTTATTACACCATATTTATTATTTTCAAAATAAACTAATGAAACATCTCTGGCTATGTTCTTGCAAAATATAAAATTCAAATTATTTCGAAAAGAACAAGTGAAGCATGCATGGTCCCCCGTGAGTGTACAGTGAACGAGGCATAAGAAATGACAAAGTTCCGCATTCCCCCTCCCCAACTTAGCCCCCAAAGTCCCCAGGGAATGTCAAATCCTGGTAAAAATGAACAAACAATGAAGTTTTAGGTCTTAACATATGTAAATTTGAGTTCTGCACCATGCAAAAAAAAAAAAAAAAAAAAAAAAAATAACATGACTAAGTAAATCATTTGCCCTCTCGTCATTTAGCCCGAAAAGTCCCTAAGGCCTTAACATATTTAAATGTGAGTTCAGTATCATGCAAAACTGCTAAATAGACATACACAGAAAACTTTGGACAAATATGGTAAAATAGTTCAAAAAATGGAGTGTTTTTATTAGGCCTAAAATCGCGAAGTATAGACAAACAAAATAATATAGAAATCAATTAGTTATAACTTTTCAGAAAGCTTTATAAAAATCCAAGTCGTCAATGATTTTTTAATAAGCACAAAAGTATCAATTTTAGCCATTTTATTCAGGGGAGGCAACAGGAGTTTTCCTGGAAAATCTGTTCTGTTACGTTTTTTTACTAATATCATGTATAATGTTAGCGCAAAATTTCAAAAAATTCCAAGGCATAGTTATTGAGAAAGGTGCGGACAAACGAACAGACGAACGGACTAGGGTGAGTTTACAGATCCACCGTCCTTTTGTCGGGGGACCAACATATAAAGAAGAGCCACATTTTACTCTTTTATAATGACCTCAATTAGCTTTTATTCATTTAGAGAATATACAATGAAAAACAATTAAAGTAAAAGTTTTAATTCACGCCATATTTCCTTTTTCATTGGTATTCAATCTTTATTAATTTCATTATTTCATGCTATTCTCCAGTTGCCACAGAAAATGTTAACGTAACCATTAATACATTATTATACACATTCACCTTTTAATTAATTTTGTTTTGATATTATATATATATATATATATATATATATATATATATATATATATATATATATATATATATATATATACAGGGTGAACCCCCCAAAAACGGGCCCAACTCTAATTAGGCCCCGTTTCTTAGTGTTTTGTGCGAATGAAATGAAACTTTGGTCATAACTAGTTTATTATATTAAAAAAATCACATCAAAACGCTAGAGTCTTTGGCCTTTCTTTCTCCGTTGACTGTAAAATGTCCAGAAAAACAATTGAATGTCCTCTGTTTTTTTAGTCATCCTGTATGTATATATATATATATATATATATATATATATATATATATATATATATATGATATATTATATATGAGATGATAGAGAAAATTAATAGAATATATATATATATATATATATATATATATATATATATAAATAATAAAGGAATTTATCAATTTGCATATTTATTCCTTCTTTCTTTCTTCAATCTATTATGTTGATAAAACGTCCATGGTTGGTCTCATTCAATGCTGCTAAGACTAAGCTTGTTTCCTTCAATAACTACAAGAAACCTTCTCTACCACCAATAGCAATGGCCAAGAACACATTGCCTGAAAGTACTTCTTTTAAACTCCTCGGCCTAACGTTTACAGGGAATATGAACTGGAATAGATACATTGAGAGCATTGCCAAGGCTGCTGCAAGGAAGGTTAACTCCCTCTACCGTGCTAGAAAACTACTTACGCCTGCCAGTATCCTATACCTCTATAAGGCAACCATTCGCCCATGTATGGAGTACTGTTGTCACATCTGGGCTGGTGCATCTGCTGCTTGTCTCTCGCTCCTGGACAGGGTTCAAAAAAGAGTCGCAAACCTGATAGGTCCTGAACTGTCATCTGGGCTTCAACCTCTGTCCCATCGACGAGATGTTGCATCCCTCTGCCTGTTCTACAAATACTTTAATGGTGAATGCTCTGACGAACTGCAAACACTTGTACCTCCCCGACGTAACTACCCCCGACAAACCCGACAAGCTACTAAGTCTCATCCCTTTACAGTGGAGATCCCTAGGTGCAAGAAAGCCTTTTACTCCAATAGTTTCTTCCCCAGAACTGCGGGTCTTTGGAACTCCCTTCCGGGATTCTGCTTTCCCAACTGCAATGATATGCAGAAGTTCAAGTGTAATGTTAACAAACATCTTTCTACTCTTCTCCCTTCATAATGACCCCGCTAATTAATTCCCTAATAGTAGCCCCCTGCTTCAAAGTGGCACTGTGCCTTGTTCGGGGTAAAAAAAAAAAAAAAAAAAAATGTTTTTAAAGTGGATAATAATGAAATTCTTTTTCCACGTCGATTTGGAAATCTCCAGCATATACGAGATTTGTCTAATTGTTAGTCTTGCTAAATTACAACTTTCACTTGGTCACATTTGATCATCTTTAGTCAACCAGCGTTGGAGCGTCCCCCATTGATATTTTCTTTTTCGAGATCGAACAAACCATATCTGACACACATTTTTTTAAAACGCATCCACTTCATACACATCGCCTATCTTTATACAGATTTCTATAGTTTTTGTTCTTTGCTGCATAAAAATGCATCGAATGACGATAGTGCACTGATATATCTTCCATTTCAAGGTCTAAAATACAAGCGCAAATGAACGAACTCCTCTACACAGAGACTTATTACACGCTTACGACAACATACACACTAAACCAAGTACAGGATTTACAGAATAGAAATATAAATCGATTTTTAGTTGGCTAGAACGATGACATAAGAAAACAAAAAAACTATTAAGTCAATTCAGTATTCTCATATTGTCGTCTATATATTTTACAGACGCATTTTTACAAAATGCCTACATCCTGACGGCCGTGGATTTTGTAATTAAACAACATGTTAAATCAACAAAGTCTTATTCATTTTATAGATTATAATCTGAGAAGCGAGAGAGTTCACGTCAGTATGAAGGTGGTGTGTGGCGACAGATCGGACGACGGCAGATGTGTCCTGCTAGCTTCTCTATTTTCTGTTCGTCCTGTTGTTTTTGTTTGAACTTGTTTTCATATTTACATCGTCCTACATCTCTTGATCAGAATTTAGATATTCTCTCATTTTGACCTTCGGTTTGAAATACTTTTATCAATTCCAATCCAAAGTTAAATATTTCTCGCATTTTTTCTTGATCCCGAATCTTCGATCAGAATGTAGGGTTTATCTCATCGCCAGCAATTCGATTTAATCTGGTTTTGCCTGGTTCCAAGTCAACTTTCTCCCCCGTATAGAAAAATACATTATATCTCTATAAACACAGATGCCACATATGGGCATACTGCTTGCTGCATGTTTTCCGGATATTACTATTCAATTTTACTGAATATCGTAAATTCCTTTAACAGTTTCGAGGATTTTTCAAAACAGTCATACTTTGAGAAGGTCGGAGATGATTTTACCTTCTTTAAAATATCTAGTGTTATGCACAGAGGAGATCCGGGATACTCTTACATCAGTTGATGATACTAGTCGTGCCTTGAGTGTTTATCTTTTCATTTCGTACTTGTATATTCACTCACTACGCCTGTAATGCTTAAATACTGAACACTCCCTTACGCTGAAATTATTAAACTCCGGAAAAATTGATTGGTAGCCCAAGATGTTAACCGGATTGTTGGTATGTCCTGTATAAACAACGAATGACAAGAAAGAACATGGCGGCGATCACTGCCCCGCCTCAAAAATATTTTTCTCTTATACAAGTAGATAATACATTTCTATCACTTAATATATACATGTATTTAAGTGATGAACTTTGTTTTACTCAAACGAAACGAACAACAAACACTCGTCGTTTTCTTTTGTCTTCTTCCCCTATCTGCAGTGAAATACTACTTGAATTTCCTTACTTAATTGATTTACCTAATTAGCATACGTGGATTGTCAACCAAATAAATATGGTTGGCATCGTAAAGATGGGAGAAACCCAATGAGAGACTCAGCGAGAGACTCAGAATGACACGGAATCAACAGTCGAAACCACCCAGCTAACACCTTCTCCAAGGACGGTCAAGACAGGACATTAAAGAAGAATTAAAGATAAAAATTAACTGATAATACCACAAAAACGTAATCGATTTTGTTACAAGATCTGATTTTTGCAAATCAACTTAGCACAAAACCTTAATCTGGTTGAGAGAAATATATTTTTTTCCTGATTCTGCAGTGCAAAAATACCATAAATCAGTTGTAGAAATGTAGACAACATTCAAAAAGTAAAAGAAAAATATTGCTCAATGTTATCAAACGTTGGACAATCGTAAATTTCTTCTGTTTTGTTGTTTTTTTATAAATACCCAGTAGGTTTCAGAATCGAGAATATATTCTTCAAAACAGTAAACAAACACTCCATGTTTCTTCTTCTTCTTCTTCTTCTTCTTCTTCTTCTTCTTCTTCTTCTTCTTCTTCTTAATCATCATCATCATAATCATCATCTTCTTCTTCGTTGTCGTGGCCGTGGTCGCATCGGCGGTGGCGAAAATGGTGCCGCGTTCAAAATGTATAGAATTTACAACACTTTTTTTTTTACATAAGATACTTATTCAAGTATGTAGATAAATTACCCTATTGCCATTTTGTTTACTATTCAAATAAAATATCATTACATTTTAGATTGTCTATAATTTTAATAAATCGTCTGAGAATAAAATAATTATGTCATTAGTTACAGTTTCTACAGTAGGGGAGCATAGCCGATGACTACTGTTCAATTCACCCTAAAGTTATTTCCTATTTCGGTCACCTAAATTATAATTTTTTACATCAATATTCATTAAACTGGAATAGGAATCCTGCTATCGTCGAAATTTCTCGGGTAGTTTACATAAAACATCGAAAAGTACCCAAACGCTAAACCAATGACATCGCAGTAGCCAGCGTCTCTTTAGAAACACGTAGTCGGTAGCATTGGTTTATTACTACAAAAATATGTTTCTTTTTAAAACTTAAACAAATTAAAGAATAAAGTGATTTTGATTTCTATCTGTTCTTTGCTATTCAAAAATAAATATTTATTTATGACCAATGAGTGTTTTTTTGGTTCATTATTTGTTTAGAAGACCATAACAAAATTAAATTCCGATTTGGACATTTTACGCATTAACACACTTTTAGATTTGTGTGGAACGGTTTAATCATATTTTCATTTGTTTTCAGGTGCTTTAGTACAGCAATTCCGCCCATAACTTCCTTTCATTTAGTCTTTTATTTAAAGATTACCTGCTCTGAATGTTTGATACGTAACAGGCCATTTATCTATTTTAATTTTAATCCATATCATTTATTGCTATTGTTTTTTCTTTATTTACTGTTTCTCCATCTATTTTACGGAGCCTTTATATGAAAACATCTCTTTCACACACATACGCTAGCATATATGCATAAATTTAAATATATATGTGCATTCGTCTAGTTTGCGCTAATAATTGAAATTATTTTTTATGTGGATAAATTTACTTTTTAAGTACATTTTACCTTCGCTCCAAATTATCTAAATATTAATTTATTTGTCCGATGTCACAAAAAACATAATTAGCTAAAACATTAATCAATGAGAAACGAATTACCTCCCTTATAGACGCTCTTTATCAGTTAAAATCATTAAAATCATTTTCTCTCCAAAAACATTCAAAAAAAAAAAAAATGACTTTCTGTTTACGGTTTCAAATTCGCTAATTTAATAATTTAATTTAATAATTTAATTTAATAATTTAATTTAATAATTTAACAAGTCATGTTGAGAGGAGACTGTAAATTTATTTGATTATAGATTCCTTTTGAAATTAAAACAAATGTGCAACTGAATTGACATCAATATCTCCGTAATTTATATTAAAACTATTCAGAAAAAAAACCCCAAAACAATGAGTTGTGTTGAATTTTCATTGAGTAAAAATGTAAATTTTAAAATTGAATTCGTTTTATCTTCAAAAGGTTAAAACAGAATTTACTAAAAACTGTTTTAAATTCATCGTTACTTGTTTTATTTTTTATTTATTGTATTTACAATGTGTTTTAAAAATTTTCAACTACCGTGATACTTCCACGGATTCTGCTGGTTATTATTATTATTATTATTGGCTCACATGGAGCTTTCACAGAAGTCAACAAACGATCTGATTGGAGACCTGTGGTATTCTCTGGAAGCTGAGTGACAACAAGTCTCACCAGACGTCCAGACCTCTCCACCTCCTTCGATAGCATTTGAAAATGAATTTGCATCATCGCAACAGCCGCTTACCATTGATTTCTCGCTGATAGTGGCCATTGGCTTATGCTGGAATTTGAGTGGCACTCAGCCTCCCCAAGGTCCCAGTTCTCTTTGCGCTTGTCCAGCCGAGGTCTGGTTGGCGCTCGCTCCTCGGTCTTTCAGTCATTATTATTATTATTATTATTATTATTATTATTATTATTATTATTATTATTATTATTATTATTATTATTTATGTTACTTTTTTCTGTTCGTATTTGAAAGTTTTTTCTCCCCTTTTTATCATAATTCGTTTTATTTATTTTTTGCGTTATTTATTTTATAATAGAACCTGCTTCATCAGAAATTCGGAGGAAATATTAAGTTTTTAGAACAACTCAATATAACATTGAAAAATTAAAAGAGCGACGCTTTTAGATAACAATAACATTTATCTATATTCAAATAATAAACTTATCACGAGGGACGTGCAATAAGTAATGCCCCTGACCCACTTCCAGTTATCTGATCTAGCAGGTTTTGCATGTGCAATGACTTATATCTCTACGGGCTATGTGGCAAATTACAGCTCTGAACAAATTGTGGTTTCTGTTTTACAGGTGTTTGAACTGAGTCAGATGTGAAATGGAGCCTATTGAATGTCAAGCAGTGATCCGGTTTTTGTGTTTGAAAGGACGCACACCACAGGAGACTGTTGATGAAATGAAAGAAACTTATGGTGATAATGCCCCATCATATGACCTTGTAAAACGCTGGTATCGTGAATTCAAACATGGCCGGAAGTTTGTGGAAACAGCTACCAGACCTGGTCGCCCCCCTTCTGCCATTGATGAGGCATCTGTTCGTCAAGTTGAGGCTGCCATTTTGGAAGATCGCCGCATTACTATTCGCCAAATAGCCCAAGATGTGAAGATTAATACAGGGTCTGTGAAAACTATCATTCATGACCATTTGCATATGCATAAGGTGTCTGTCAGATGGATTCCGAGATTGCTCACACCATTCCAGAAGTGAGAACGCATCGAGTGCTCAAGGATTAATTTGGAGATGTGCCAAGAAGATGAGTCCAAGTTTTTCAAACGACTGATTACACAGGATGAACCTGGGTTCATCACTATGATCCAGAGACCAAAGTCCAGTCAATGCAGTGGAAGCACTTGGACTCACCGCCTCCAAATAAGTCATGCTCACAGTCTTCAGGGACCAACCTGGGGTGTTCTACAAAAACGGTCTCCAGAGCTGCATCAAACGATGGGAGACATGCATAACTCTGGGCGGTTCCTATGTAGAGAAAGACTAATAACTGTGGCAAGTTTCGTTGCTCTACTGCTATGGGAAGTGGGTCAGGGGCATTACTTATTGCACGCCCCTAGTATGTCATCAGTTCCTTCTCGGATTTTGTCACACGTAATTGACGGACGGACGCTAAAATGTAGAGACACGCACATGTCGTCATTATTGTTTTTGGTAATGATGCATACTTGTTTCTTTCGCCCTCCTTTTCTTCAATTATTCTGAACTTTTAAATGCATTTGTGCCATTTGTCATGTTGTCTCCAATCACATGCATCCCATCATTCCCTTTTAAACTCGTTCCTTTTGTTGATCATTATTAATTCTTTCTTTCGTCAATCATCGCTCTTACGTCATTGCAACTATGGCAGCATCTGAAGTTCTTTACTGAATGTTCAAGCAACATTTCAAACAATCAAAGATAGCTATCGGGCATTATTTTGATCTGAAATTAGAAGGTCTTTATAAACAAACTCCAAGGAGAAAAGCCAGAATCGATGAGAACATAACAAAAACAGAGAACCGACAATAAAATCTCCTCCCCTCCTGAGGGGAGAGGGGCGCAAACAAAGCAAAACATAACATGAGAAAGATTGCGGAAATAAAATATGAAAGGAGAATTTAAACCGAAAAACAAAGACTTCGGAAAAATTCCAGACTGTTTTTTAAACTATGGGAGATCAAAAAAGCCTTAAGAGATGGCGAGAACATGCGCAGAAAGCGGAATGCGGAAAAAATGTAAATTGAAAGAAAAATAACAAGAATGAGAACAGAAGCGGATAAAAAGAGTGGAAAACATCAAATAAATACGTATAACATGATGCGGGTGTGATAGAGAAATCCAAATGAAGAAGGAATAAACAAGAAAAAAAATTGAATAAATACTTAATAAAAGCTAACAAGAAAATATGACACAATGGAATCCGCAGAACATAAGGACTTAAAGATAACAAAAAGATGGTATCATAAAGAGATGTGTTCTCATGATAGAATTGACAATACAAAATTTATGAACACGTAAAAACAAGCATCAGAAATTATGATGTCGTAATTATAGGAACATTATAAAAAATATTAGGAACTAACCGTGTTCATCCGGCTATCCCATGTAAAGATATATTGCTTGTCGAAAGTCATTCCAAATATAGACATGTTTACAATTTTTACATTGAAATAAAAGCTACGAATAACATTTGTAATATGAGGTCAAGTAAAAAACAACAACAACAACATTTTAGCGCGATATTTTTATGTTCACAATATCTCTTTTTACTAAGGGTAGCTAGTGTTTTCATCTGAACACAAAATGCTATAGATAGAAGGAAGGTATAAAATAATTGTTAGTCGTTTGTTGTGTAGCAGGGGGTTCATATTTAAGCGATGACGAGACATGTAATACAGAGGTAACGATGAGGGAGCTTGAGACATTTATACAGTTCTGTGGATTCTTATAACTCATATAGCGAGGTGATAGGGTGATAGATACACAGTTGTTATATTTCTTTTAGCACATATAGAGAGGAGGAGAGATATATGTTTTTCGAAGGGTTACGCAATGTTCATAATAAGATGATTAACACATTACCTTTAATTTGTGGAATGACGACACGAAGACAAACAGTTACAAATATTGATGGAGATTTTTTTTTATTTCATTGGACCGGTCGAATGATGATGACGTCACGAATTCAAATTCGGGATCTACATAATCAACCTTCTACCCCTTCGCCTCTCAGGAGACCCTCCTCTGACCATGTCAACTCTTGGCCGATCAACTCTCTCCGACCGACTCTGCTGACTGTTCGGCCTCAACTACCCTGATCTGACTAACTTAAGCTCCTAGATTGAGAATCCCCCTTTTGCTATTACGTCAGAAGTGTGTTTCCAAAACGTGACCAATTCACGTGGCCATGCACACGTTTTTACTAACACATTTTTGACAACAAATAATTCTCAACTAGCTTATTTTTTAACAATACATTTGTAATTTGTATTGTTCATTCTTTTTTAGCTGACATTTTTAATATTCAGTTTTGTAAAAGAATGAACACTCAATTCTTTTTACAATATAAACAATATCTAACTATAATAGAATTTAACAATAGGCCTTTTTAACATTCAGATTTCTAACATTCTATTTCTTAACGTTTCTTACAAGGTTCGAATCTCGGCTAATCCTCATCTCATTTTCACTTATCTAATGTTCTTATTATTTACATGGAAAGGGACACCTCTTTTCCTGAAACACCGTATAATTCCCGTACAACAAGTAAATAAACTTCAAATCGCCAATAATGGCTAATAATATCGTGTTGATCATTCATTCAGACGTTAGATAGTTTATTGACTCATGACAACGCAGTCACTCCTCCCGTCTTAGTCATCTTCAACATAGACCATTTTATCGAAACGACCCAACACTTTGGTCAGGACATCTACTGTACGTAAATAATACTAGAAAAATAGTTTAGACACTGAATAACCGTAGAGGGCATTCGATATTTATATTCTTAAATTTCAGAACCAAATTAAGTAGTTAATAGTTAATGAAGACCAACAGATGGTTGTTTCTATATTCATGAGTTCGAGAGAGGGAGAGTGAAACCATTGCAATATTTGTAGAGAGTTGACTGCAGTTCTACCGGATTTAAATTTTCAAAAATCTAAGCTGCATCTGTGTTTCATGAATATGCTGAAGTATGTAAGATAAGAACTACAAAATTGTTTTTTTATATTTTGAACTATTTTGTACTTGTTTATTCCTTATATTCCTTTTTTGCTTTAGTTCATCATGTTTCTAAGATACATTTATTTTTCATTGTCTGTTATATTTTTCACCTTTATCAACTTCTGAGTTTCTCGGCTTATATAGAGTTTTATCTTTTCTTTTCTAGTTAATTGAGATTCCAGTCTCAATTCACGCCCGAGAAGTGTTGGATATCCCTTTTGGCTGGATTTAGTTTCTCTATTGCTCTGTTACATAGCTTAAGTACAAATAAGATTCCAAAAATACCTTATCATCCACCCAGTTTGATAATGTAAGAAATAAACTAACAAAATACATTTATTCTAATAATAATGAAGATAAATGAAAAAAACCCAACTAATTTTAATTGTTTGCTTTTATTGCGTTCTTTTTGTGTTTCACAATAATATAACTTACTGCTGTTATCTTGAATTATACTAATTACATTGTGTATGGTAACTGTTTAAGTTAGAAGATAAAATAAAAAAAATATGTGTCACATTTTGAAGCTAACCAACCGCTTTTCTAGTCTCATAAAACTCTAAATCAAATCACTCCTAAATGATATTTGCACTTGACAAAGAAACCGCAAGTAAAGTGAACGTAGTCATGTCTTTTTAAATAATATTGTATTCTATTATTAAAGATATAGAAGATATGGATATTCTAATGACATAATGTTAATCCAACAAACGATGAACGCATTTCAGAAAGTCGAACGTCAATTCGGAGAGACTTAATTATTTATTTGCGATTCTCAGTCAACTTCATCAAATATACTTTTGACTTTTGTAATGTGAAGTAACTCGCAATATTCCAGATTCAACGCGTCTAAAGAATATAGTTAGTATGAAAACAAAATTAGGTTAAGAGAATAATATTTTGGAACTTATCCGTCGCAAGTAAACAAGTAAAGACATTCCTATTTTTATAAAGCGTGTTGTGTTTATATCTTTCCCACCGAGAATCTGACAATAACCAATCAACCATAGATGAACGAAAGAGGAAAAGTATAAGCTTGATAGTAAAAGAACGAAAAACGTAATAAAACTGAAATGCGTCAATTAGGTATTACATGGATAGAATAACAACTAAAGAAGAAAATTCGAAGAGATAATATAAGAAGTAACGAGAGAAAACAATATAAAGTAAACAATAAGTAAAAAACACACGAAAAGTATTTAAAAAGAGACAGAAAGAGAAACAAGAGAAAAATGGTAAATATATATAAAAAAACGATATAAATTAAAGGAAAAGAAATGAGCAACAGACACATTATGATCAAAAGAAAAAGAGAAAATTGTTTAAAAAAAGATTTAAAAAATAATGATTAGAAAGAGAAAACAAAACGTGTTATTTCATACTACATTTATTTTTGTAAAGTTTGACCATTAACACATAATTATAAACTCATAAATCTTCATTCAGTATCATTTTACCAAACGGGGACTCTTCCTCGGTTATTTTCCCAACAAATCAGAAAAACAGTTGTCTATAATTTTCTCAATAAATAAACACACATTTTCCTGTCATTTCTTCAATCAATCAAATTCAGGAAACATTCATATGTCATGTTTTCAACCAATCATTAGGTGAGAGAACTTCCCTAGTAACCAATCCAAAATAAGAAACATCACTTTATTAATCTTAAACAAATCATACATTGTAAAAGCTTTCAATCATTAAAAATATGCTAAAAACGTCCTCTGTCATTATTCGAAGTAATAAAATATTAAACATCTCAAATTGTATCACCCCTCAAGAAATATAACACTAGCCCAACTAATCATTACAAATCCTGATACAAAAATAAAATAAACAGATATTAAAAATAGTTTTTCAACATAAAGTGAACATACACCTTTCAAACATTTACTAAATCATCAAACATGAGAAATACACCGCTGTGAGACGGCCATCCTTTGTTGTCACTATTTTAAATTTACAATACATTTTATCAAAACGTGCGTAACATTTAATAGCTATTGCTTTTGACACCTGTAAGTCATTGGCCAATAACGTATTCAACCTAACACGGTCTGACCTTTACTCCTGATCTGTAATAGAACATATACATGAAGTCCGTTGCCAAGCTCGCTGGAAACTGGTGGGGCCATTCTCCAGTAGTTACTTCACCGCTGGTGCAATTCCCTACCTGTATAAGAGTCAAGTACGTCCAAGGATGGAGTACTGTTGCCACATCTATGCAGCAGTCGCTAAAAGCACTTATCCTACATTGACAGAGACTTCGTAGCTTAGTAGGAGATGCCCTTTTCTCTTCTCTGCAACCTCTTTATCAAAGATGAGACGTTGCGAGCCTGTCTTTGTTTTAATGTTATTTTCATGGAAAGTCTGAGCTCCAATTTATAGTTCCCCTTGCTAAACTTTCACGAAAAACACTCGTCTAGCTGAAACCGCTAAATAATTTCCCCCACTCTATATTTGTGGGTAAACCGAAACGAGGATTCGATAAACAAAACTTCTTTCTTGTAATTGCGGGCATGTGGCACTCTCTCGTCCGTTTGCCTGCTTTCCAGCTAACTAAAATATGATCGTCTTCAAGTTCATTGTGAACAAGTTCTTGATGAGCCGCCCCCTTAATTAATCCAATTTACCAAATTTCCACTACTAACGATTACTACAATATTGTCCCATTGATTATCGTCATTAACTCTTATCCTCGAGTGGCTTCCGAGTCTTGATACGTGGTGACTCGTTTGTAACACAAAATGGTAATATCTTAAAGCAATGTACATTTCCAACTTTTACCACTCTATTTCACAGTAAAAAGATCGATTAAATTCATTCAATTTTATAGACTTCCTAACATAGGCTTATCCAATTCTTACATTTTAGAGACTCTTTGTCGGTGGCGAATATATTGGCTAGTATTAATTTTTACAAGGGTTATATTGAGTTCATGATTATCTAGATATGTAAAACAATCCTTCCAAGAGTTGAATGAAAAACAGCTAACATAAAGATGAGGCAGGAGGCAGAGGAAAAAAAAACAAAGTAGCACGATGACGTATGACGTCATGTTTTGGAGGAGACAAATGGTTTCAGATAACCCTCTCGATGTAAGCCATGCGAAAGAGACATGGCCAATAATGTAGAATAAGCGAAAGCGAATGTTACTTCGATATATGTCCATACGGATCGCTCATTTTGTTATGTTAGAAGGTTACGTTTAAAAAGTAAATATTTCTTAGGATAACATTAGTCTTTTTCCTGAGTAAATTATTTCTAAATAAAAGCTTTAATTAACTTTCAGCGAAAGTCTCTTTGTATTTTTCAAGAAAAATATTTTATTCGTCTTAGTTTAGAAGACGAGACACTCGACAGCCACTCATGAAACGAACCGAAGGGAAAAAGCAGCGTTAAATAAGGTGACCAAAAGCCTCACACATAAACACCTCCAGCCATGTATATATACAGCACGTTTTTATCGGGTACTAGCAAGCCGCTTATATATGATATTTTGATTAATGCAGATTTCCTTCTTATTATTATATAATATTGGACCCAATATATAATAATGATTTAGAAAGTGAGAATAAAAACAGATAAATCGTGCGCCACCACGGAGAATCGAAACCTAAACATTTAGCTTACGATTTACACTTTCATTTGACGTTAGTGCCTGAGTATTTAGACATGTTTGCTGCAAAGCTAAAAATTAAACATGAACCAATAGCTATTATGTTACACATACGTATCCGTAATGCTGTCGTTCGACCGTCACCTGGCAAATTCCATTTTTAATTTAACACTTTTGCACTAATTTTTTCCCCGCTACAACCCAAATATAAAGTTTCGCATGGGTTCGATACCCTGTATATTAAGTTTCATGTCTTTAGACCAAAAGCTGACAGAGGAGTTTGATAGGCAATTTATTTTAAACAAATATATATACTAATATATAAACATATATAGAAAGAGGTTTATGTTTACTATAACCTTTTACACAAATATTACGCAAGTATAAATCATGTAGAATATCTGCATGAATATAATTACACGTAATAGTTAATTAAAGATAGTGACCCCATCAGAAATCCGAGAATACTAATAAGGAACTGAATAAATGAATGTATAAAAGAAGAATATGCAAATTAGCTAGATCTTTTGTAGATAAAATGCAATTCAACGACCTATATATAAAATTTTTAATATGAATATTATTACACAAAATATCGCCTAAATTTTAAGGAGTATAACTAGAAAATGTTACATTTGTAGTTCTATGTCAATTTCAAATTATGTGTGTGTTTCTTGTTAATTATTTTGCTTGCTGTTCGTATTCAGACATATTGCTTAACCTTTCCGTTATTTATACGTTTATTGTGAATTGGTGTCAATTCTCCATTTGATTCTAATTAAAAAAATATTTATTCGAGATTCTAGTCCCTTTAGAATCAATCGTATTGCAATCATTTGCCTCTTCCTGTACCAGCGATAATTGGAATACACCTTGTAAAGCTTGATCGTCGAAGCTGGTGAATTTAAAAAAACATAATCTGGGCGTATTATTCTTTTGAAGTACAATTTGCAATAAAGTTATGTTTTAAACTTGGCAAAAATACCACAGAAACGTATGGAATTCTTCAGACTGCTTTTAAACAACCTTACATGAATAGAGCATCCGTTTTGGAGTGTCATAAGCGATTCAAGGAAGACTGTGAGGGATGATGAGAAGTGTGGGAGGAGTAAGTAAGTCAGAACACCAGAGTTGATTGGCTAAATAATGAATGTCATGGATAAATACCGTCGCGTGTCTATAGAGACAATAAGTACACAGTTTGATGTCAGTGTGGACACTGTACGCAGTTATTAGCAAGGAACTGAAGATGTAGAAGATTTGCTCGAGTTTGTCCCAAGCATGCTGAAAGAAGACCAGAAAGAAGAACATAGTCATAGCAAGAGGGAGATGATCGAGCTGATCAATTCAGATCTTGCAGTTCTTGATGCTCTGGTCATCTGCGATGGAAGCTGGATCTACTGCTATTACCCAGAGACCAAGAGACAGAATTCTCAGTAGAAGCCTGCTGAGTCTCACAGACCCAAGAAGGTCAGACAAAGCAAATCCAGCCAGAAATACTGATGATCCCCTTTTTTGACAGCATGAGCACGATCCATATGCACTAGCTGCCACTAGACAGACAGTTACCAAGGAATACTGTGTTAGGGTTATAAGGGCGTTTAGGAAGATATTCCGTCGGAAGAGGCCAGCAGTCTTTAAATCGGGTTAGTGGAATTTCCATCAGGACAATGCATCAGTTCATAACTCCATCTTTGTCACAAATCATTTGACCAAGATGTGCATCAAGGCAGTTCCTCAACTTCTCTGTAGTTCAGAGTTTGCTCGCTGTGATTTAAGGTTATTTCCTAAGCTCAGGGAAATTCGTAAAGGTTGTCGTTATGAGACAACTGAGGAGATGAAAGAGGCTGTGATGAGGGTCATTGACACGCTCACATAAGAAAACTTCTATGAGGCCTTTCAGAAGTTATTGTGACTTTTACTACTGATAAACATTAATCAAATATGAGATTTTACTACTGATAAACATTAATTAGATGTGACATTTGTAAAACACAACTATCAGCTCATTTAATTAAACTCACAGATACAACTTTATTTGAACTCATTTTCCATAAAAAATGATTTACTTTTGAGATTTTATTGGTCGCTATAAAACTGATGGCCGTATATATTATTAAGAAACTTCTTTTTTTCTTCACAAAGATAGAATAAACTTGTATTCCTTACAGTTTTTACAAATTCATGGTAAACGAGAAAAGAACTCGTTGCTTACTTCAGCTTTCGAAAATATTCACATTTCAATTATAATATACTTTGTTCGCAACTTGTAATATGTATTTTAAGAAACCTGCATTTACGAAAATTCCACTTTATATATAAATATATCCAATTATGAAGAAGTATCGAAATTCAGGAAATTCGGACCATTAGTTGATTTTTATGATTTTTCTTGACAAATGTATAAATGGCCACGCAAAGGGAATAGTTTTTAACGCGTCCATAATGGAAACACATTATTCGTTTGGCATATTCATTATTTTCAGACGTTTTAAAAAATTATGACTGTCACTTAATTCAATAAAATTTATAATTATCTCAGTCTAGGATTCTTACACAAGGAAATATAAGATATAAAAAAATAAGCAGGGTAAGCATGTTTGAAATACGTATTCGGGACCTATTTATCGTAAACTCAGTATAAGAGAAATTCTCAATAAAAGATGAGAGACAACAAAAATCCAATAGTTTCTGCGTTTTAAGATACTATTTATAATATTTACACTTTCTTTTATGGACTAGGGGATAAAAGTAGGGGCTTCATTGTTTCGTTTTTCATTATTTAGAAGAAAAATTAATACGAAACGAAAATAGGAATTATTTTTTTGCTTAAAGCTCTGAAATAATGCATACAGTTTATATTAAATTCTTACAGTTCACATATACATGCCAAAACCAACATTGTCGCTGATGCATATCCATAAAAAAATTGCATTCACAGAAGGACTCCAAAAATAATGGTTTTAATATTTCAATAATTTTTCATAAACATTTAACTGTTATTTGTGGTTATACGGGAAATTTTTCACTTTTATACGATAAGATTCTAATTTTTATACGATGAATTTGATGCTGGAATATAATCAGCCCATTTAGTTTTTAACTGTTTTCAATATACATAACTGCATTCTTTGATATTTATTTACTTATCTTTTTTACATTGCGTTTCATAAAAGAATTACAGTTTAACATAGAAAATACATCTTTTTACTGCTCTGAAATAACATGCATTAATTATATGAAGTGTTTCCATTTCACAAACAAACAAACCAACAAAAAAACAAGGTTATAAGTGAATTTCCTATTAGGTGGGATGCACACGTACGTGCAAGCATAAACACTATACAATGTTTTTAGTTAGTATTCTTTATATCGTCGAGAGTAACGCTGAGACACGAGTCCTGTTAGTATATATATATATATATATATATATATATATATATATATATATATATATATATATATATATATATATATATATATATATACTAGCAAAAGCACCCGTCGTTGACTCGGTTCAAAAACAGCCTACAAAAAATGGACTCTGATTTATGAAAGTATGATAGGTTATGAAAAGAGAGGGTTGTAAATTTGGGTTGAATTTGGGGGTATCAGAACCAAAGCTAAATATGATGAAAGTAAAAATAAAATAGGTCAACTCCATAATTTATTATACCATAACAGTTCACACTGAAACACTTATCACAATATTCTGTAGATCTATATTAAAAATCTTGTTAAACTTTGTGACATATTTCCATTCTATGGAGGTCAGGTTCGAACGAACACCCCATAATTTTATCATACCATATTTCTTCAAACTGAAACATAATTATCAAAGTATACTTACGCAGATAGATATAAAAAGTCTTTATTAAAGTTTGTGCCTATTTCCATTTTATGTACATCTATATCAAAACGCTTTTAAACGTTTTTTTTATTTTAAAATTTTGTATTTCCATACATTGTGGACCAAACGCGAACGCAGACTCCACAATTTTAATGAATCATCATTATGCCAGATCAAACATACCCATTCCTGTGTCTCGATACATCTTCTATCATTATATATAATCCGGTTTTTAAAACAGTCAACCATAGAGAAGCCTATTCGTGACCAGACACACACACACACACACACAGACATTGAGTTTTATATTATATATATATATATCATTATACAGTATATATGCATATATACCCATATCCGAGAGGCGTTCAATAAGTAATGCCCCTGACCACTTCCCATAGCAGTAGAGCAACGAAACTTGCATAGCATAGGAACCACCCAGAGTTAGGCATTTTTCCCATCGTTCGATGCAGTTCTGGAGACCGTTTTTGTAGAACACCCCAGGTTGGTCCACCAACCACGACGTGACTTCAGAAATCCTCTGGAAACGCATTCTTTTCAAAAACAACTTCATGGCTGGAAAGAGGTGAAAGTCAGAGGGTGCAAGGTGAGGAGAGTAGGGAGGATGGGGAAGTATTTCATAACCACACGCCCGTGCTTCTGATCTGGCGACACGCGAGATGTGGACCTGAGCGTTGTCTTGCAGGAGGAGGGTACCTTTGCTGATCTTGCCCCGCCTCTTGGTTTTGATAGCTTCCCTTAATTTCCTCACAATTTCGCCCATAAATAAATGATTTTCACTATTGTTAGTATCTCACCTGGTAGAGAGAGTATCACGTACTTGTTTGTTACGGCGATTACACTTACATGTTTTTATTTGTTCTTTTAGTTTTGATATTGTGTGTGGGGTATCGACCCACGATGAAAATGATTAATATCCTTAGTATAGTAGGTGTGTTCAAAACGGAACGTAATGTCGACCCGGGATGCTAGTATATACATATATATATATATATATATATATATATATATATATATATATATATATATATATATATATAATTCTTCTAGATTTTTCTTTGAAATTACACTGTTATCTTTCTTTTCTTCGCTTAAGAGTTTATTTTTCAAAGTTATCCTTTCCTTTAGATTGTCTTGCCTTAGTTTAAAAAAATGTCGCTTCCGGTTTGGCGGTGGTCGTAACAGCATAAACGTTAGGTTTTACTCCGTTCTTTTCCTCCTTTGCGGTACTGGTTCGAACCTGCCTGCCTACTACCACTTATTGTTTTTGCTCAACATACACATCCAAACACGTGGGCAACGCCGGGCTGAAATGCTAGTATATCTATAAAAGTGCACGTATCTTCCTGTGTGTGTATGTGTTTGTGTGTGTCTGTGTACATTTCCCTACGCAATAACTCTGCCAATTTTTAGTCTACAGACTCGAAATTTGATATACAGAGTACTGAGATTTGAGAAAACCGACGTGATCGGTTTTCGGCCAGAAATTTTGCGATTAAAAGGTCAAAGTTCAAAGATTTGACCTTTGAGAACTCTACCAAACTCCTCCGACAATTTTGGGTCTAAACACTAAAAATTTTAGATATAGGTTCCTTGGACTTGATTGGGGCTCAAAACAATAAATTTTAAGTGGTCATAATAGGGGTCAAAATTAAAAAAAAATTGCCCGCTCTTTTTTTTTTTTTGCTCAACATTCACCTCCAAATACTCGGGCAACGCCGGGGACCCATGCTATATATATATATATATATATATATATATATATATATATATATATATATATATATATATATATAGAGAGAGAGAGAGAGAGAGAGAGAGAGAGTAAGTTATGAAAGTATATTACAATTAAGCTAAATAGAATCATTTACGTTTCATTCCCATAAGGAATCGTCAGGTTAAAATTATTCACTTCGTATTACAACATGTCATTTTCAAATCGAAATTTAGCTGTTGTTACAGATCGGCCATTTTGGGGACCTGTAACAACGTGGGGATGGAATTTCTTTTTCCCAAACGAAAGCACCAGGTTTATCATGTACAAAATTAACTTTTTGTTGGTGTCATCGAATGGAAATCACATTTGACGAGTTGGTGAGAAAGGAGATTTTTATGAAAACATAAAATCATAAAATTAACGAAATTATAATCATAATGATTATAATACATTGAGCTTTACTCGTAATTAACGGTGATTAAATTTTTATCATAACAGTCTAAACCTGTTAAATGAAAACAGTATACATTGAAATTAACAATATTTCAAAAATAAACATTTAATATATATATATATCCAATAAAATTTTAGTCATTTAATGAATTTAAAAATTTATGAAATGAAATGTTTGAATTTCACATCAAAAGATTTTTATTATTCTATGTAAGACAAGAATACATTTGAAATATTATAACTTCTTATCCTATAGGATTTCTATGTCTGCCATAATTTTTTTTATATAGGTCCGGTAGATCTGTTTATTAGTAAACATATAAATTGATATATTTAATATTTTTTCATAATTATAGAATATAAGCTTCAAATTCCACTGCAAAATAACTTCAACTTGTTGATAAATTAAAATTAAAACCGCTTTTAGTAGACAAGCCATGCAAAATGAGAGAAACTGAACTGATAAGAAAAATGAAAAGAAAAGAAAAGAAGAATATATATATATATATAAAGCATTATTCTGGTGAAATGTCAGTTCTCGTTAGATCACCGAAGTTAAGCAATAATGAGCTCAGGCCATAGAAATTTCCAGATTAGTATTTAGGGGTGCTGGTTAGTACCTCGAGGTGCGCCTAAAATCACGTGTAGAGATGTACCCTCAGTCTTTGATAAGACATGCATTGAGAAGTAGGAAAAATCTAACATAAAACTTAAGATCTACTGTTGTGGCAAACATTTGCATCGACTGAGATTCCCAGCGTTTCATAAAAATGAGAATAGCTCTACACAAAGGCTTCACCTCTATAAAAAAATCATACGTCGGGATGTGATGGGTGAGTTAATTTAAGACAGTAGATAGTGGACCTTGAGACTTCTTTCGACAGCCTCATAACTTCTTTATTTTATCCTTCAATTTTCACGTCTCATGAGCGATGTTTCTGACAAAAGGGAGAAGAATTGCTGTTTTATAGGCGGGAATCCATCTATCTAATACTTATCGTTGCATAGTTTTGACCTTGAAGTATTATTTTGTTTTGTTAATTCCTCACATCGAATATATATATATATATATATATATATATATATATATAAGTAGGGAGTTGAACAGCAAGATGTCCGTCCACATTACACTTGAACTTCTGCATGTCAGTACAGTTGGGAAAGCAGGAACCCGGAAGGGAGTTACAGAATCTAGCAGTTCTGGGAAGAACCTATTAGAGTAGAAGGCTTCCTTGCATCTAGGGATCTGTACTGTGTAGGGGTGATATTTTGCTGCTTGTCGGAGGTATTTACGTCGAGGGGGTACAAAGGCTTGTAATGTTTTGGAGATGCTTGAAGGTTTTCTATTTTGCCATTCTATGCCCACTAGAACGACTATATATATATATATATATATATATATATATATATATATATATATATATATATATATGGTAAACAGCTTATGATTCCTGCCTTCTATTTCCTGATTTAAGATTTCGTATGTATGTTTCACTGTTATATTATATGTCAAATTAAATATATTATATATGTTAAAAAGGGAAAATCTATTATCTTTCACAAGACTTGCCTCAATATATATATATATATATATATATATATATATATATATATATATATATATATCCATATATAAATAATAAATATATATAAAGCTAAACGTCTGTTTGTGTGTGTGTGTGTGTGTGTGTATGTGTGTGTCTGGTCACGAATAGGCCACCTTTGTGGACGTCGGGCCAAGATCAAAGTGTAGTATCTGTACCGACAGATACTGCAAGCAAATACCATATGTGGGGGAAACCCCACATATAAGACCCTGGTCAATGTAGGGGCAACCCTTCATACCAATTGTCACTATCCAGCTCCCCTACTCCCCGGGGAGTTGGTCCCCATTTCCCCTTCCCTCCTCACATTAAAAATCGGCCTTGTGCCTAATTTGCTCGGTGGGGGAGCAAATAAATACCTGGTCACAAATAGGCTCCTATACGGTTGATTATTATAGAAAACTGATAATATATAATGATAGAAGATGTATCGATACACAGGAATGGGTATGTTTGATCTGGCATAATGATGATTCATTTAAATTGTGGGGTCTGCGTACGCGCCTAGTCCACAAAATATGGAAATACAAAATTTTAAAATTAAAAAAAAAAAAAATTTTACAAGTGTTTTTTTTTTAATATATAGATGTACATAATAATAATTTGATAAGTATGTTTTAACTTAAATAGGGATGGTATAATAAAATTGTTGGGTCGGCGTTCGCGCCTGGCCTCCATAGAATGGAAATTGGCACAAACTTTAATAAAGACTTTTCATATCTATCTGCGTAAGTATTCTTTGCTAATTATGTTTCAGTTTGAAGAAATATGGTATAATAAAATTATGGGGTGTTCGTTCGCACTTGACTTCCATAGAATGGAAATATGTCACAAAGTTTTACAAGGTTTTTTGATATAAATCCACAGAATATTGTGATAAGTGTTTCAGTGCGAACAGGTATGGTATAATAAATTATGGGGTTTATCTATTTTATTTTTACTTTCATCATATTTTGCTTTGGTTTTGATTCCCTCAAATTCGAAGCTATCTCTTTACAACCCTTTCTTTTCATAATCTATGATACTTTCATAAATCAGAGTCTATTTTCTGTAGGCTGTTTTTGAACCCAGTCAACGACGGGTACTTTTGCTAGTATATGAATAAAAATAAAATAAAAATACCAGCGATGGTTGCCGTTATGTTGTTTTGAAAAAAGAAAAACCGAATGAATTTATAAAATGGTGATCAATGTTTCGTCCCTATTGCAGGGGACATCTTCAGGATATTAAAAGAAAAAATACAGAAGAAGAAAACGATCATAGATCATACGTAAGTGAAAAGGAAACTATAAGTGCGTGTGTATGGGAAGGTTGGGTTGTTCAATGTCTATATCTTTTTCAGAACCACACACACACACACACACACACACATATATATATATATATATATATATATATATATATACACACACATTTTCTATTCACGCCTGTGGTTAAGTGAATTCTGTTTTTTTTTAGGGATTCGGATAACTAATTTTTGATTCAAGCGTAATCTACACGAGTCGTCTAAATTTCACATCATAAAACTAATAAAAGATCGAACGAAACCATGCTTCTTGTAAACATGAACACCCAAGTACAACAAAATCCTACGGATTCAAAAGCCTAAGCAAATGAAAAACCTATAGAGCCCATGATTAAGTTGGAAACTAACTTTTTAAATGCAATTAAGGATTTAAAATTTCACAAACAAAGCAACAACTTCAAAAAAATACACATCATCGTTAAAAACATAATGAACTCTGAAAAAGATCTTCGTAAAGCGAATAAAACTAAACGTTCAATGAACTAATCACAGACATCACATAAAAATACAAAAAAACTACATACAAATGAATGCAACTACATAGATATAATACTAGCTGAAGGTAAACAAATAACCGATAAACCTAAAATTAGCGACAAAGTTACTAAACTAAAACACACAGAAACATACATCTTATTTAAAGACAAATTGAGAAAGATGGACACGAGGAAGTAATGCCACTAATTCCTCATCGAAGTACCCGAGAAAGACGAATACTTCCCATCCTCCGTGATTGTGAAACTTCCTATAGCACCATGGGAGGGGATAAGTGATGCCTCCGATTCTTCGAAGAAGTACCCGACAAAGACGGATACAGCCCTCCTGCCCTGATTGTGAAACACCGACTATGGATCCACGAGAGGGTATAATGGAACAGACTGGTGGCAATAACGGTGGTAATGAGGAAAATGGCAATGAGGAAGTGCTGCCCCCTATTCTTCGAAGAAGTACCCGACAAAGACGACTCCCCCTACCCTGTTTGTAATCATGAAATCAGGGGGGAAGTATAAGGAAACGCATGACCTACTTAACTAGCACGTGTGCATAATACAACGGCTCGGTCTTGGAACGAAATGAATGAAGAAGAAAGAAACAAAAATGGCTGCCTTATCCCTTTATATGCCTACAATGTTACCACGTGATATGCAGATGAGATGCTCCTGGTTGGAGATAAAAGTGAGTTGATTTTTCAGAGAGGATGTTCATTTTGAAGTTGGATTTTGAAGAAGTAAGTTCGATCAGCAGAAGTGCTTTTGCAGTTGAGAGAAGTTTCTTTACATATACAGAAGTTTGGAAGTTTGGACAATAGTGTCAAACTTAACCACGAAATTGTTGACGTGAAGGGCAGAAGAAATAACACGCTGGTTATTTAATTATATTAATTGTCATATATATGCTTACTACCTAGCTCTATTTCCATGTTGAGCACTGTCGAATACTGAAAATAGCTACAATATATATATATATATATATATATATATATATATATATATATAATATTATTTAGATACATGGAATGATAATATATCTATCTATCTATCTATCTATCTATCTATCTATCTATCTATCTTTCTCCCTTTGAGTCTATCCGACTTCATGTGTGCGTTCTGATTTTGTAATTCTCTTCTTTTTTCCAGCTTTTTTGTTAATTTGTTTTTGTCACCTGAAGATGATTCGACGAAGAATCAAACGCTCGTGATACATATAGAACATATAGTATTTTTTCAGCAATAATTCTCAGAAGATTTGCAAAATAAAAGAAAGATAAAGGGGGGAAAGAGCATCTAGAACTTTAGAATCACTTGCAATTTTAAAAGGAGGAAGGTTGTCCGCTGAAAATAACGATTGTCATCACTAGCCACCATCATCGATATTAGTAGAATCATCATTTTAAACTCAATTAAAACGTATTTCAATCGATGCTGATATCTCATATACATATATCGTTTCGCCTCTGTTCTGACCATGTTTATGTTAAAAGTGCATTACTCTCTTTCCAGCTCTCAGTCTCATCGCTGAAAGTGTTTCCAAATTGCCTCACTCTCTCTTTTGAAGTTTTCTTTCTGTCTTTATTTTCATTTCCACTGCGCCTGCACTTTCACTTTCTCACAAAACGTGCGCCGTCTCACAGGACCGACTGAGGAATACCACATCGACGTCAGCTTCGCGTAATGAATCATCAAATGACTTACGCACGTGACCAATACACGATGCTGTAATTGGTCGGTTTCACGTGGACTGAAGGCAGAAAAGAAATTCATTGCATTTTCAAACACGTGATTGCAGTATCACACATATTGGCTCACTGCTAACTTAGCATGTTCTATCTCTAAGAGAGGAAAGCTATACTAAACGGCAAATAATAAAACAAAACGAAAAGACGTATTTATACGCAAAAATATACCCAGTTGAATGGATAGTTGTATATATATATATATATATATATATATATATATATATATATATATATATATATATATATATATATATATATATATGCGTGATGCGTGCATATGCATGTTTGTGTGTGTGTCGGTGCACTCTGTAGTATGTTTGAGATTTTGGTTTTGAAAATTTAGAAACATTTACTCGTTCAAGTGTGTTGCATAGCTTATTTCTGCCCCAGAAAATTTGTTTTAATGTTTCTACATTTTTAAAAATTTAACTTCTTTTTTATTTGGTCTACTTCTTTATTTTAGTTTTATTAACTGCATTATATGTGATAGATGCCAGGATCTAAAACTAGCCCCATCTACTGTCATTTTACCTTGAAAGAAGTAATGGAGGTAAAAGTGGAGTATTTCAACAAAAATGGTCAATGGTACAATATCACTGTGCACTTTCATTTCAAACATGTCTTTAAAAGTGGTTTGCAATGCAAATAATTTGGAGATTATTCTAACTTTATATCAAGTATACATTTTAACATTTATTTTTAACCTATAAATTTAGCGTATACATTTTAACATTAATTTTTAACCTATCGGGGTTTTATAAATAATTGGTGTAGTATACTATATACGAGGTTATTCTACTTCGGATAAGGAGCTCGTAAATCTTATTAGATCTTCCATCTCTGAGACGGAAACTTTGATATAAAACCTGCGTTTTATATGGTCTCACGATTATTTTGCGTAAGCTTGTAACTAAAATCAGTCCATGTATGAGATCATTCTGAATGACGGATAAGAATACTTGGTATAGTGTTTAAGCATGTACTTACCAAACGTGTAGTGGTGAACTATGAAATCTTATCAGATACCTCTTCTAAGCCACGAGAACTCTGACAGATACTTTGTACATTTTCTCTCAACTATCTAGCTTCGGCTTGTCAATGAAACCAGGTTTGGTAGAAAGAGAGCGTGCTGTGTGTGTGTGTGTTATACATGCGCACAACAAGGTAAGTTTTATCGACAGATATCCCCACAAGACATAAAATAACAACGTTTGCATGTTTGAGGAGTTGGAATCTCGATTACATCAATTTGCATATGACGGAACATAAATCCCAATGAATGTCGCTACATAGTTTTTGAAAAGAAATGCTTCAAAGAACATTTGAGTGACTACTAGCCTTTTTAATGTAGCATTACCCACCCAAAGTTATTAGAGGAACACAGAAAACAATTACCTAAACAAATGGATGTTCAAATAAATATGCTCTATAGTCGGCTGCTGGCGACGGTCTATACTAGCATAACAAAAACAAAACACAGCAGACAAAATTTGGCAATGAACACACAATGCATTAGTTCGCGGAGTTTCAAAAATTCCTTATTATCTTCAAAGGAAAGATATCAAAATATTACTTACAGTTAAACTATGATTTTTTCTCTTTTACGCATGAAATGAAACTGCAAAATATGAGCTGCATCATATTTGTATGAGAATTAATGAAAAAGTTTATGAAAATGCGAAAGTACATGTTTATGTTTTGATTGAGTTCAGATAATTCCATAAACTGAAAGGGTAAATAAGAATTCGAGCAAAAATTGCAAGTTGTAAATCCGAGTGGGTAAAATTTTAAAAACTTTAATAATTGCGACATGCTGATCGGGATCCTGTTTTTATAGCTAGACGTGAGTTAGAGAGACACCCATCTATACAGGTGATACTACTTGAGCTTGAAGATGTTTAAAATTTGTGGGCTATAGGGCGGTACAAAATAAGAACTAGACAAAATATTTTATATTATGCGTGTGTCTCTCGAAAGATAAAATTTTCTAAGTGTATTGATGCGGGACAACAATCCACACCATAGAATTTGATAGCACACGGAACTAATTTCAGACTATGATCAGGGCCAGATGTTCTTGGTCTCTATGTGTGGAATCATCACGATTGATTCAATGAGAACGATGCTCAGATTAGCAGGCTTTCGGGAGAGAAAAGAAGACGCTGTTAGTGTGATATCTCGTCGTATGCGAAGAAGACAGTATTTCTTTACAGAACGATTTCATGAATGCTATTTACATACTTCAACTCATTATTCGTAAAAACAAAGAAACGAAAGAGAATACACAAAAATCTACGGTAGAAAACGTCATATAAAAATTATATATTGCTTGATGAGACACGTATCTCAGCCTCAATTCCCATAAATGTAACTCAACGGGTAAAACGAACCCCTTCACTATAATTCCCTCGCCGATATTATAAAACGCGTCAAAAATCTATTTTATAATCAATCAATGGTAATAAAAAGAGAACATCAGCTATAGAACCTATCAATCAAGTGAGATTCGAAATGCAATTAAATCAATTAATATCGAAAATATACCTTACCTGTTTATGTTTTTTGTCTGGTGATGACAAGATCGATGCAAAAGTCCACCGCGTGGTATCACCTGTATAGATGGGTGTCTCTCTACCTCACGTCTGCATAGGCAACTTTGAACTAGCTACAAAAAAAAGGATCCCGATCAGTATGTCACAATTATTTAAGTTTTTAAAATTTTACCCACTTGGATTTACAACTTGCAATTTTTGCTCGAATTCTTATTTACCCTTTCAGTTTATGGAATTATCTGGAATCAATCAAAACATACTTTCACCTTTGGACTTTCGCATTTTCATAAACGTTTTCATTAATTCTCATACAAATATGATACATCTCATATTTTGCAGTTTCATTTTATGCGTAAAAGAGAAAAATCATAGTTTAACTATAAGTAATATTTTGATATTTTTCCTTTGAAGATAAGAAGGAATTCTTTGAAACTCCGTGAACTAATGCATATATAAATGTTCATTGTCAAATAATAAATTGTTTATAAATCCTATTTTTCAGTTAAAATTTCATACTCTTTTCTATCTATCTATCTATCTATCTATTTCTCTCTCTCTCTCTCTCTCTCTCTCTCTCTCTATATATATATATATATATATATATAAACATATATATTCATCATACACAAGGCACATTTAGAGACAAAAGTGTATGTAAAGGAACGATAGGAGAGAGGATAAAAAGAAGTATTCTAATAATATGAGAAATTCTGACCCCCATAGTTTACGGATGATTTTCCTATATATAGAAGAGAGATAAAATGATAGAAAGTGAGAGAGAAATAGAAATTAAGGAAGAGAAAAAATAAGAGACATGCAATTGAATATATTGACGCTCAAAAGATTAGTTATAATTAAGTTTAAAAATGATTATAAACTGTGAAGTATAGTGGAAATACGCTAGAAATACTACTAGTTTTACTATCTTCTCAACCAATGATCTCAACTGTCATCAATACAAATACAAAAATGAATGAACGTTACAATTTCCCTTACATTACTATAGTAAGTGTAAAAAATTCCGACGACTGACAAAACGGTCGTGTTTAGTATATCATCCCCAATTATTTGTCAAGCTTTGGCACACTGAAGATATGTGGCATGAGAGAACACTTGGTTGAATAACAAAAAATAATATCAAAGAAACTTTTAAAATAAGAACTGAACCAAATTATGATAGATCTCGGAAAAAAATCAGCTTGGTATCCTATGGCGCCTTAATACTACATTTCTTTGCGTTCATAACCATTGTTTCTCTCTGGTTATCTTTTCCGCTTTACCACATCTCTTTCCTTGCATCTTACATGCTCATATCTATTTGCTTAAACTATGAAAGTACAAATTCACGGTATAATCTATATTTAATTGATATAACAGTAGATGACTATTCGAGTTTCACCAGGCAACATATATTATCTTTTCCTCTGGTGAAGTTGACTCTGTGAAGGTTGTATATTAAACTTGTGTGATTTATTCGAATAAGAATTAGAACAAAGCTTGCAAACACAAAAAAGTTCGATTTCCTTCCAAAAATAAATTTATAACAGTAATAAAATTAAACTCCGGCTTATCTTAACACGCGACTCCAATCTTATTGGACATTATGTCATCAAATGCAAACTTTCATCAGTTTATAAAGTGTTCCTTTCTATCATTTCGCTAATATACTTGAACATGTGGAATAGATTGCGTTTTCAATTTTCTAACAAAAACGAACCAAAACTGCATTACTTATATGACTTTAGTCGATTGATTACTGGTACACCGTTCTTTTATAACGTCACATGCTCATATCTATTTGCTTGTATCTTTATCAATCAAAACCAGAATTCACTCGGATGAAAAATCTCGATGAGTAAAAACAAAATATTATCTCCATACTTAAGTTTGGTTTTATATCTATGTGATTATTCGCATTTTCAATCTTTTTCTAAACAAACACGTTTACTGGTTCTTGGGTATATCGATTTGTTAACGCCGTCATTCTGTATTGAAGAGCGACTATGCCGAAACGTAAGAGATTTTATCTCGCTTGCACACCTAAATAGACATCGGCCATTACGAGAAACTAGAAAAAGCGATTATAGATATTTTCTTTGTGATGAAAAGATGGACAAAATAATAGAAGATAAAGACAAGACTTAGATAAAAAAAAATATTCACAAAGAATTACAGCATTGTCTGCGTTATAAAGCGCGCTCTACTGCAGATAAACTACACTGTACGAAATAAGTGTAAAAACATGTACACGAATCATGGTATAATAAATTCAATTTGAGTATGTTTTAATAATGCGTTATTAATAATAAATTAATGTATTAAAAATAATTAACTTATCGGCAGTTTAACTTAATATAATCACATAATTACAAAAACTAAATATTACTTTAACATAACATGAAAAGCACAATTGGGCAAGAATTAGTTATGGGACGATTCCAATATTTTTCCCGATTCCGATACAATTACCAATTCCGTGATAAATTCCCGATTCTGATTCCTATTCGTTATAAATCTCTAATTATTTTACTATAAAATATTTTTCCCCAATTTTTGAAAAAAAAACACATGTCAAATATGCAGATATTTTCCTAAACATCAAAATACACTTATAGAGGATATTCTATCGATTTTAGCTTTACTGGTAATTGAAAATCAATAAATATTTATTATTTTATCATTATTACCAGCAATGGAAGATTTTGGTTTAAACAAAATCAAATAAAAAACACAAATGAATCGTTGTTGCCATCGAAAAAATAGGCATCAATTTTTCCGATTCCGATACCCCCAAATCTTCCGATTTTTACGATTCCCTATGCCGATTCCGATTAATCGTCCCAGCACTAGCAGGAATATCTGCCACTAATCGACCCCGATAAGACAAGGTCCAAAAGAGTCTCTGATCTAATAGATACCGCGGTGTCACTCAGTGTCCAACTCCCGTCACATCGCCGAAATGTTGCATTCCTGCGTCTTTTTTAAAAATAGCTTAATGGAATATGCTTTGACGAAGTCGTGGAACCCGTGCCCTCTCGAAGTGGATATTCTCGACGAACACGATAGGCGGAAATATCGCAGATGTTTCATTGGTAGCTTTCTATTTTAGTAGATTTTCCCTCGACATGCTAGTTTTTAATTAAAGAATTATAAGGCTTTACTTTTGGAACGAACTTATCGTTCATCGCTGGCAAAAGTCGATTGAGTGACTATGTAGCAAAATAAATTATTGAGCACAAATTATCGCTAATATTTATGGTAGTATTTATATCTTTGTACGTCTTTAACTTTATGAGTCCAAAGAGGCGTTAGTTTTGGAACTACCCTCTTATACACATATAAAGTTGTTGTTTTTTTGCCGTACTGATATTGTAATTAAAAGCTTATGTTTTATTCATAAATTATTAAGCCGAACCTGTTCATATACTCAGTCATGGATATGCGAGCGACTTCACAAAGCCTAACTAATTCGCACATAGTTTTTAAAAACGAACTTTCATTAATTAATTATTCATTTTTAATGATTTTTTAAATAGTAATTAATTTCATTTAACGCCCAATTCTGTTTATGTATATTTTATACATTGTGAATAATTGCCCAGCATTTAGGATGAAAAAGTTCTAGCACACGCACGTATATATATATATATATATATATATATATATATATATATATATATATATATATATATATACCTTGGAAGTTTTATAAAAAGCTTAAAAGAAATAAAAAGAAATATTTTTGTTCTTCGTTTGAACATTATTTTGTCAGTAAATCAATTAATCTCCTAAATCGCTACACAGTTTTATTTACATGAACAAACAATAGTACCAATATGTACGTTCAGAGTGGTCTCTCCAAACTCCTCCCCCTATTTTTCGTATAGAAACAGGAAACTTTATATATAAGGGATTTGCACCTGTCGAACAAATTCGATTTTATTGTAGGCAGGTAGAAATCGCTGTTTAGGGTTCAAATTTGAAAAACAAATTAAACTTGGTAGGCGTAAGTCGGTTGAACTGCGCATACACAAATATTATACGAAAAAGTCACTTCATTTTCATTGTTTTCCTATCTATCTGTCGATAGCTCAAACGATAACGACAAAGGTTAGAGCGCTAAATTCTTCGGTTTCGATTTTAGCTAATGGCACTCAAATATATTTTTTAAACTTTTAAAATTATTGTTATATATTGGATAAAATACAATGATCAGTAGAGAATTGTCTTTATAATAATAAATACGAAATTGATATAATATATAATATTTATAAATTTATATAATACTAGCATTTCAGCCCGGTGTTTGGATATATATATATATATATATATATATATATATATATATATATATATATATATATATATATGTATATATATGCGCTAGAATTAAATTTTTAAATTATACGCAATTATGCAGAATGTAGAAAGTGTGCATAAATAAAACTCAACGCAGTAGTCAAATGATACTAAACATCTAAAAAAAAACTATGAAAACGAATGTCATAAATAAACGCTCGTATTTCAAAAGACTATGCAAACTGATTTTCTTTCATAAAGTCGTTTAGATATTAATGACTTAATGTCATTACGGCGTTCGATGTAATAATTCTAAATAAAAAAGTAGGCTTTAACATCAATATGAGAGCGAGAAAAACTTTATTTTATAAATATATATAATACCATAATAAATTTTAAATTCTTATATATACCTTTTTTTTCAGGGAATCATCAGTGCTAAGGAAGATTGCCCTACACAATTTGATCGGAAACCCTCAGCCCAAATTCATCGTTTTTACTTTTGTCTAGACACTTAGAACGATACGACCAACAAAGCCTTGTCGATAAAAGAAGATAATCAAGATATATTCCTGTCTATTCAAAAGGACATATCTACAAAGCTGTCATCAACATTGTTCAACGACACGTAAAGACGGACTTAACATTACCAATTTAAATATAACAGCCTAATTATGATTTAGGGGCTTTTAACAATGTAATGAAACATATTATTGAGTTTCATCTTTTTCCGGGAATCATCCGTGTAATCAATTGTTAGAATAGAAAGAGATAAAATAATAACATGCATGTCCAAGAGAAAGGCATTAAGCCACAATTGTGCTAGGTTACTCCATGACTAACTCCCATTCTTTATAGACCACGAGCTCGCCACACATATGCTCGCCGTCAAGTGTACGTGATAAAGACCATGAGCCACTGAACTGATATCACACTTCAGGTTCCGCAAACTACCGGCGTCATTCACTCACCTCGCATCCATCAATCTCCTAGCCTGCTTATCATTATTTCTAAACACTTACAATTAATCATTTTTCTTTTTCAATACTATAATGTTAGTTACGCACTCATAGTCCATTACAGGAACAGGTATGCCTCGAGCATATATGAAAATAGTTTATTATCTTTTCCGTAAAGTAATAAATACGAAGTAAATTTAAATGTTATAGTTATTACAACTGATCCAACATAAATGCATACTAGCATATAACAAACGAAAACAAAACTCGAAGAATGAATAAAGAATAATACAAAGTGAAGATTACAGATAAAATAGACAAGAAATGAAAATAAATAAGACTAAAACAATGTCAGAATGAATTAGAAGAAATGTAAGATAAAAGACATCAACATACGAAGCGAAAGTGAATGTAAAGGAAAGAGGGGAGAAAAGCTGTTTCATATGGGATTGTGTTGAACAGACGTTATTGTCATGGCGTCGTTTTAGACAATACTTAAATGCGGAGAAAATCGAAGCAGACGTCAGCTGAACGCGACAGAAAACTACAAAAGAGTAAATAACAAAACTCACACCTATAGACTAATTATCTCAAAAGACCAAAACACACACACACACACGCGCATATATATATATATATATATATATATATATATATATATATATATGTGTGTGTGTGTGTGTGTGTGTGTGTATATATATACTCTATGCATAAAAAGTCAAGGTAAAAATCTATCTATCTATCTATCTATATATATATATATATATATATATATATATATATATATATATAAACTAGCAAAAGTACCCGTCGTGATCTGGGTTCAAAAACAGCCTACAGAAAATGGACTCTGATTTATGAAAGTATGATAGGTTATGAAAAGAGAGGGTTGTAAAGAGATAGCTTCGAATTTGGGGATATCAAAACCAAAAAAAAAAAATATGATGAAAGTAAAAATAAAATAGATAAACCCCATAATTTATTATACAATACCTGTTCACACTGAAACACTTATCACAATATTCTGTGGATTTATATTAAAAAATTTTGTTAAACTTTATGACATATTTCCATTCTATGGAGGTCAGGCGCGAACGTACACCCTATAATTTTATTATACCATATTTCTTCAAACTCAAACATGATTATCAAAGTATACTTACGCAGATAGATATAAAAAGTCTTTATTAAAGTTTGTACCTATATCCATTCTATGGGGGCAGGTGTGAACGAAGACCTCACAATGTTATTATACCATCCCTATTTAAGTTACAACATACTTATCAAAGTATTATTATGTACATCTATATCCAAAACTCTTGTAAACGTTTTTTTTTCATTTTTAAATTTTTATTTCCATACTTTGTGGACCAGGCGCGAACGCACACCCCAAAATTTTAATGAACCATCGTTCTACCAGATCAAACATACCCATTCCTGTGCCTCGATACATCTTCTATCATTATATGTGATCAGTTTTCTATAATAGTCAACCATATAGGAGCCTATTCGTGACCAGACACACACATACATACACAGACATTCAGCTTTTATATTATATATATATATATATATATATATATATATATATATATATATACACTCTATGCATAAAACGTCAAGGTAAAAATTGTTTAGCACATATTCAAAGACGTTGCTTATCCAAATACACGACTAGTTATCTAAAATCACAGAATTACAGCAATGATTAAATTTTTCGCACATAAATTATCACCATAGTTGATGATTTAAAGAAACTTAAACTTTTTTTTCATGGACTAAAAATTTTCTCTCCGAATTTATTTTAAACAACATTTTGTAGTGTCGGATCGCAATTTGCTTTTCCGTTCCCATATAGATTTAGAATTCTTTCGCTCGGAGGTTTTTAATTGTGTGACGCGGGGGGATATATATTCATTAATGTATATATATATAATGAACAAATAATTGTCTTATGATAGGGTTAAGCATAAAACTCGGGAATCACCAAGCAGTTATTCTAATCATATAAAACTATCATCGTCAAAGGAAAAAAAAACAGCTGAATCAATGGGAATATTGTTGAAAGCAATTTATCTTCACTTCTAACGAGACATCAACATTTTTAGTTTAATTAATGCCGATGAATGAATTACTATTTTAATAAGAACTTGATACATGTGTTCGTACCTTTTTACTACACTGTACGTAAATGGAATACACACGGTTAACTTTGATCACGGCTAAACAAGTTCCATAATTTGCATTTTTGTACATTACACCGTTGATGCAAATTTTTTTTGGAGGGGGAATGAGCACACAAAAAATCATTATTTAGAAGAATTGAATTTATACGAATTATTGATTTTATGATTCAATATTAGTTTAGAAGAACCTGGATAGGATGTGTTGTGCTTTATGTAAGTTACAAATGAAATATAGGTAAACTGATTTTATTATACTATTTATCTTTTCATCAAGGGGTTTAATACATGGTTTGGTTAGGGGCTGTTAGAAATGTTACTTGCAGTAAATGTTTTTGTGTTATAAATATCCTAAGATTTGTAAATTGTAAAAACCCACGCTATTCGGGCATCACTCTTATTGCAAAATATAAGCCATAGGTTCAATCTTTTGATAGATATTTTCTCATGCCCAGCATAAGTAGACAGCATTGAGATTCCTATTGAACTTTAATCTCAGAAAACTGACTTTCTGACAAGCAGGAAATGAGGTAATTTTCAGTTGCAATTTTGACTAAAGAATTACAGTGCCAATTTCTCTGTATAAGGTTTGTTTTATCTCATAGACATTGCATCGACGTGCCCTGTTATATTCCAACTCCGTTAAGATGTTTCGCTTTGTTTCCTTGCTCATATCTAGCGACCGCCTGAACAAAACCCTTGTTCGACGGCTGGTAGCCTTCCGTGATCTAAGAACGCAATGTGGGGCGTACAAATTCGTGTTAAATGGGATGTAACTATAAAACATGGGCGATAGGCAGTTTCTTGAGAGTAAGACGTTTACAAAATGAGGGGTTTAATCCTTAAATAATTGAAACATTTAAATGCGCTTAATAACAATGTTTTTATGTTCTGTTATTCAAATTGCGTAAACAGAGATAACATTTATTTATTACTATATACGTTTTAATGATAAAAACTGACATATATTTCGCATATAAAAATATTGATAAGATTACCAGGGACATAAATGTATGATTTTCTGCAATAAGTTAATGAATGGTCAGTATTATCTTATGAATTTAATGGCAGAGACAACTTATCATTTATTGATATATTTAGGTTCGAATCACAAGGCAATAGGTATATAGAAGTAACAAATTTATTGATCATTAATAATTAATCATTATCGAGAATTAAATGACATACCATTGTTTATTAGCATCTAATCATGCTTAAAGTAATGAATGCACATCTATGTAAATTTCTTACTCTTGATACGCTGTTGGAAACAAATTTATGATTTCAATACCGAAAGGAGTTATTGCAAACTAGCGGGGGTACCCGGCGTTGCCAGGGTGTTTTAAGAAACCGGGGGGGGGGGTAAAAAGTTTTGGTAAATTGGTAGGATCGAACCCGAAGCCCTGAGGCGAAGTTGGAAAATAAAATGTGAAAAAAAAATCATGAACCGTTCGCTCAGCCAGAGTGAGTTACAGAAAGATGTTTGAATTTATTTAAGTAAGAACAAAATTGACAGGTGCTGCACGGAACTCGTAGAGTTAAGATCTTGTGCGAGCGTTACGACGCCGCCGCCGCCGCCGCCGCCGCTGCCACTGCCGCCGCTTCCGCCGATGACGACGACGTAAGCAATAGCTATTCAGTAGTTAACGTTTTTAATGAGGTCAATGATCAGGTTTGTTTGTTATAACCGAAGTAAAAAAAGAAAACAGAAAAACGAACGTTAAAACTTATCTGAAAAATAAAGCAGCGAGGAGGTAATCAAAACATCGAAAAAAACCCACAAAAAAAACTAACATAAGGAAAACGAACGATGTTAAATGTAAAAATCGAAAAAACAAAAAAGAAAACAGAAAAACGAACGTTAAAACCCCAATAAAACACGTGAAAAATGGCTTAAATAAACCTGTTTCGATATTAAAATTTAAAAAATCGGTGGGCACCCGGGTGTTTTTGGGTGTGTGGTTGGGGTGGGGGTGTTAATGAAAACCTAAGAATAAACGAAGTAAAAAAAAAAACAGAAAAACGAACGTTACGTAAAAAATGGTTTAAATAACACTCGTTCGAAAAAAAGACATCTCATACCACGATTCGAACCCAAAACGTTTAGATAATGGCCAAACGCGCTAACCAACTTAGCTAACGCGACATACATGAAATTTAGTCAGTTTCTCAACTATTAAAAGTAAATAAGGTCATGACGTTACCTGACGCATGCGTAGAACCGATCGTCGTCACGAGAGGACGGGTTTTGTTGACCCCCCCCCGATGAAAATTGTCGATTTCGGGGTGAAAAAATTAACGTTTTTGGCCAATTATTCGATATTTGTGGGTCGAAGGATGGGCTTCAATATGATACCAAGTTTGTGAATTTTTGTTCTGTGTGTCGAAATTTTTTAGCGGACACACAAACACACATACATACATACATACACACATTTTCGCTTATATATATATATATATATATATATATATATATATATATATAGATAAGCGTAAAACAGCATTTAGGATTGACTAATGTTTCATTTTCATTTGCAAAAAGATTGACCTGTGACTTAAAAGTACTCTTACAGAGACATTTTTGTAGCATGCTGGTGTAATTAAAACTAAATTGTCATTGAATAAATCATTTGAGCTATCGTCCATGCAAATATTTTAGATGAATTTTTCTTTTAAATAACGGCTGTAAAAAAGTCATTTGAACTGTATAAAGACTATGGGATACTTAACTAAATACAAGTACTCGGATGTAAAACTGGTATGAGTTATATGGCTTCTATTAATAACCATCTAAAAGTATACGGTCTGCTTTATTTTCTACTTTGTTGCTTTTTTGTGATCGTTATCAAAGCTTCACTCGTATTCCTCATGTTTTGATTGTTGAATCTGTTGAATTTCATTCTTTACTGTCGTAAAATCTGGTTTTTATTGATAAAACACCGACGTAGAATACGATTTATTAACTCATCTTCATAACAATCACCGACCGATTGGTTGAGATATAAATGTACAAAAGTGAAAAGTCTTCATTCTTGTTTTTAGTTTTAGCCATGGAAAAGAAATCGTATCACCATTGTTTGATTTGTGTCTATCGCCAACTGTTTAAACTGAGTATTTCAAAATTACCATTTTATTTTAGAGGTAATCTTGATCCCAAAATCCCGACATTCTTTTATTATTGAACACTTTCACTGTTGTAAAATTTTTACTAAAGATATCAACGTGTACCACAACTTTTTTTCGTGTTCCGTTATAATCAGTTTGTATAAATTAAAATATCATGTTTAAGCGGATTGTACGATCGGGTAACGCCGGGCTGTCAGCTAGCACTATTTAAACATATTTATGATAAATCCAGAAAATGGCATGTTTAATTTTAGATGGACAATCAAAAGAAAAGGTTATTTGAAACGTAAAAACGACGTTAAGGAAAATGTATTTTGAAACTTCAGCTAAACGGACCAAGAAAAAGGGCTATTTTAAACTTAATCTGCGAAGATCAAAGAAAATTGTTTTTGAAACTTAAGAAGTTATGGGAAATGATATTGCAAAGTTAAACGTGGAAGACTAAATCGACTGATGGTCAAAGACTCGTTTAAATCTGCTTAAACACATCTAAAAATATAAAAAAAAATGCTGGCTGTACAAAACGTGGAGTTTCTCGTAGTAAAGCAAGAACTGATTTTTGATTAGGCTAGCCGACATGTTTTTGTTGGTGTCGTGTATAAAGCAAGATGATGGAAGGTATAGCTTTGATCGGGTGTATTGAAGTAATCTTTGAATTTCCTAGCTTTGCGCATAAATTCTTTGTCTACTTCTTTCAATCATGATTTCTGTTCCAAACATTATTTTGTTTTATTTTGCTTGTAATTTTTATTTACTTTATTAGTCTTGTTATCTAGTTTATATGCTGTCTTTCGTTTGTCTTTACCATTTTTTAACAGCATTGGTTATCTCACTTTCCGTCCGTTTTCTTTAGTTTTTTTCTTTTCGATATTCCAGTGTTTTTCTTTATCGATCTATTTATTCTATTAGACTTGATCATTTCTTTCTCTCGTTTCAAGTGCCATGTCTTTTCAAATCACCTGTCTGTATATCTGTTGTAGCCACAGGATAAAGTCTTAAAGAAAGACATGACTAGCAGGTTTAGTTACAAAAGAATATATTATACGGGAAAAGGATTACAAAGAAGATAGTTGTCGGCAATTTTCGACGGTTAGATAGTCTGTAATCATGCCTTGTGTTGTGATCACTCCCCGCGAGATATTAGACTCGTTTTTATAACGATTAGAAGAGTTAATTACGAGTGAATAACTCTCAAGGCCTTTACTCCGCAAGATGCACTTTTTATATTTTAGGTCTAAGTAAAAGGATCATAATATCTTCTTTTCCATTTCGGCGGCGTTATGGAGCTGATGGATGTAGTTCGATTTCAAAAGTGTTATATATAGCATTTTACTCATGAGGTGCATAGTTGGAATCATCTAACAGACGCCGACTTAAAGGTTTAAGCTGTCTTTTATGCGTGAATATAGGAACTTGAATGACGGATACCATATTTCCGATTTTTTAGTCTTATGTGTCTAGTTCCAGAAAAACGTGTTGTATTTGTAAGCCTTGTAGAAACTATTTTCTCCTGATTCATAGCATTTCTTAGACACAATAGAGGTCCTTCTCAATTTTGTTTGCTTCGGTAACAGTTTTTCAAATATAGGTCTTATGCTTCGTAGGAACATAGTCTCCGCTGAGGATATTGCTGATGGCATATTAAAGTTACGTGTGATTTCATAGCCCCATAGAAAATGTTAAAGTGCTTTTTACTGTGGATGTGTCACATGCTTTTTTGAGTGCAGGTTTCAAAGCGTTAACAAAACGTTTCGCCTTCTAATTGAATCGCGGTTTGTACTGAATAAGTTGTGACATATTTAATTCGCAAAGTCTCACAGAATTTGTTGGAGTTCGTGGTCGTAAATTGAGTCTAGCTGTCACCTACTAAGCAGTCGACAACTCCAAACCGGGAAAAATAATTCAGTGAGGAAATTAATAACTACTCATGTAGCCGGTTTCCTATATCTGAGCATTTCAGGTCATTTTGTATAGCTATCCACTACGATTAGGTAATACCAAATCTCCCGTAACCCTGCGAAACTGATATGATTTCTAGACATAAGTTGGTATTGGGCCATGGGATTAAAAGTGGTTTTGCTGTCAAAACACAACCCTTGCATAAGTTGACTATGTTTTTGATGTCTACCCTGTCTTCGACCAGTATACGTAACTACGTAGGGGAGTTTTATTTATTTTTTTATTTCTGACCAATACGAAATGTTTACATTATCCGTGTTTATAATGCTTTTTGTATGCCGACCCTCTCGCTGTATAGTAGGACATGATCACACATAAAGAAAAAGTGCCATGTATTTGCTGAACTTTATTTGTGATTTTATGTTTTGTAAATTCGTTCCTTTGTGTTTTGCGATTAATTATTTGCAGTGTGACCGGATAGTATGGTTTTGATTTCACTATCGGTAAGTAAAGAAGCAATTACTGAGTCCTCAAGAGATTCACTATACTCGGTTTAAGACTTGCTGTTTTGATAAGGAAACATTCGGAGACTGGCGTTATTCTTTTTAAAATTATCTGAAAGGTGTTACAACTTGGTCTTTCAGGAATTGTGGGTAAATATATTTAAAAGATTTTATTTTATTATTTTGTTTTATTAAACAGGTTTTCCTTACCACAACTGGTATAATCTTAACTTCGAATGAATGTAGCTGTAAATGTTTGTGCATGCGCCTATAACTTAATGTTAGTGCAGCTTTATGTGCGATTGTCGGTTATTTTCCTTTCCGCCACAGAAACACGTACGCTTCCTTCCTCCATTTCCGAGTTCCATTTCATTGTGAGCTTTTTATTCAAGACTAATCTTTTGAAATAAACAAACACGCAAAAACCAAACGAATGCTTTCCAAGGTCGCATCATGAAAACAATGGCGGTAATCTGACAAGACGGATAACAAACAAAAGACTGAGACAAAGAAACGTCCAATTATAATTCACAATGAAAATACCAAGGGAGACAACTTCGTTTTAACTCAATTATGACGCTCTCTGATTTTAAATGAATTTTTGTTTTCGAAGGATGACCGATTAACAGCTGAAAGAATCAGTTATCTCGCTCTTATTATCTCCCTATCTATAGATGTCTTGGTTTAGATGGAGCACACACACACAGATACGTGGGTAGTGAAAGATATTATAAATACTTATTTAATGATCCTTTTAAGTAAGAATATTCCAATGGGAATGTGATATACTTATAACTAAATCAACACTGGGAAATTCCTTCATCTCTGTAAGTGGAATACCCTAAAAAGGAGTACTCTAGAATGTCTTCTGTTCTTCGTATCTGTATATAAAGTGAGAGAACAAACATGTCGGTTAAAAACATGAAGATTTACTTTAGTCTGTGCGCTCTACAATAAAGTACTGTTGCCACATCTAGGCAAGACTGCTCGGTAGCCCTATCCTGCTTTGATAGAGTTCAAAACCGGCTTCGAAACCTAGTAGGTGATGCCCTTTTTTCTTACCTGCAACCTCGTTTCTACAAAAAAGACGACGCGAGCCTGTCTCTGTTCTATCGCTATTTTCATGGTAAGTGTTTGTCTGAACTCAAATCTATTGTTTCCCCTTTGCCAAACTTTCACAAAAATTACCTGACTAGCTGAAACAACTATACATGGTTTTCCTCACTCCCTACCTGTGTCTAAATGTAAACGCAGATTCCATGAACAAAAGCTCCTTTTCCAGAACTGTTCACTTTGGAACACTGTTTCGCACGCATGCTTCCCGGCTAATTACAACATGGTAGCCTAAAAATATAATGTAAACAAGTTTCTGTTAAGTCGTCCTCATAAATAAGCAAAATCCACCCCAGTTACATCATTAACGATTACTTCACTACCACCTTACTTCATTAATCCTTATCTTTGAGTTCCCCTCGGGCTCTGATAAGTGGTAATCCCCAAGTAAAAAGTACTGTATAAACGACATATGAAAACTATCAATTTCGCAATGCCGATTGCGTTCATTTGATGAATAATGAATGAATGTTTCTTTGTAAGTCATCGTGGAGGTAAAAACGGATAAAAGTTAAAGATAATCAGATTAGACTTAGGGTTCTGCAACTCGTAGTATAAGTATATCTAGCCATACGTATAACTCTCGCATTCAGACGAACATGTGCGTGCTCGTTGAAAAATGTATATTTACTAGCATGCGTACCAGGCGTTGCCCGGGTGTTTAGAGGTGTCTGATGAGCAAAAAAAAAAAGTAAATTTTTTAAAATTTGATCCCTATTATGACCCCTTAACATTTATTGTTTTGGTCTCAAATCAAGTGATTAAGTTGGATCCATGTCCAAGGAACCTATATTTAAAATTGTAAGTGTTTAGACGCAAATTGTCGGAGGAGTTTAGTAGAGTTCTTAAAGGTCAAATCGTTGAACTTTGACCCCTTAACTGACAAAGTCCTGGCCGAAAACACATCACATAGATTTTCCGAAATCTCAGTACCCTATATATAAAATTTCTAGTCTGTAGCCTAAAAAATGACAGAGTTATTGCGTAGGGAAATGTACACAGACACACAGACAGACAGACGGACTGACAGACAGACACACAGACACGCTCACTCTTATAGATATACTAGCATTTAAGCCCGGCGTTGCCTGGGAGTTTGGAGGTGTATGATGAGCAAAAAAAAAGGTCAATTTTTTAAAGTTTGAACCCTATAATGCCCTTTTACTATTAATTATTTTGATGGTAAATCAAGTTATTAAGTCAGATCCATGTTCAATGAACCTATATCTAAAATTTCAAGTGTTTAGACCGAGAATTATCGGAGGAGTTTGGTAGAGTTATCAAACGTCAAATCATTGAACATTGACCCCTTTAACAGCCAAATTTCTAGGCGAAAACCGATCTTTCACAAATCTCAGTACCCTGTATATCAAATTTCTACTCTGTAGCCTAAAGATTGACAGAGTTATTGCATAGACAGACACACAGACAGTTTCACTTTTATAGATATATAGATGGACTAGCATGTATGCTCGGCGTTGCCCGGGTGATTGTAGGTGTATGCTGAGCAAAAACAAAAACAAAAAAACAAACTAAAAAGGTCAATTTTTTATCTTTGACCCCTATTATGACAGCTTAAAATTTATTGTTTTGGGCTCAAATCAAGTTATTAAGTTAGATCAATGCCTAAGCAACATATATCTAAAATTTCAAGTGTTTAGACCTAAAATTGTCGGAGGAGTTTGGTAGCGTTCTCAAACATCAAATCGTTGAACTTTGACCTCTTAATAGCAAAGTTTTTGTCCGAAAACCGATCACATCGATTTTCACAAATCTCAATACCCTGTATATCAATTTCGAGTTTGTAGACTAAAAAATGATAGCGTTATTGCGTAGGGAAATATACACAGACACACAGACAGACAGACATATCGTTATTTTCATGGAAAGTGTTCGACTGAGCTTCAATCTATGGTCCCCCCTCGCAAAACTTTTACAAGAAACACTCGTCTAGCTGTAAACACTATCAATAATTCCCCCCACTCTTTATCTGTGCCTAAACCTAAACGTAGATTCCATGAACAAAGCTTATTTCTTAGAACTGCACGCCTGCGGAATTGTCTTCCGTTTTCCTGCTTTCCGGCTAACTACAATATAGTTGTCTTCAAGTCTAACGTAAATAAGTTCTTGATGAGCCGTTCCATATAAGTTATCAAATTTAACAAATTTTCATTACTAATGATTATTATATTGTCCAATTTCTACTGTACACTCTTTAACCCTTATCCTTGAGTGGCCTCTTGGCCTTGATAATGTGTTGATACCTATGAAAAAAAAAAGAAAAAGTCCAATGTGAACAATTTCTAATTGAATCTTCCCCCTAAGTAATCCAAGTTACAAAATTCCCACTGTTTACTATGCTAAAATAACAATGACTAATGTATAACTATTAACCCTTATCCTCGAGTGGCCTCTGGGCCTTGATAAGTGGTGACACCCATGTAAAAAAAAAAAAAAAGACACACAGACATGTTCACTTTTATATATATACTAGCATTTCAGCTCCGCGTTTCCCGGGTGTTTGGAGGTGTATACTGAGCAAAAAAAAAAAAAATAAATAAATAGGGTTAATTTTTTAAACTTTGACCCCTATTATCAATACACAGACACGTCCACTTTTATAGATATACAAGCATGGGTGCCCGGTGTTGCCTGGGTGTTTGGAGGTGTATGCTGAGCAAAAAAACAAAAACAAAAAAAGATCAATTCTTTTTAATTTGACCCCTACTATAGCCGCTTTAAATTGATTGTTTTGGGCTCAAACTAAGTTATTAAGTTAGATCAATGTTCACGAGACCTATATCTAAAATTTCAAGTGTTTAGACTCTAAATTGTCGGAGGAGTTTTGTAGAGTTCTCAAAGGTCAAATCGTTAAACTTTGACCCCTTAATCGCCAAATTTCTGTCCGAAAACACATCACATAGATTTTCCGAAATCTCAGTACCTTGTATATCACATTTCGAGTCTGTAGACTAAAAATTGATAGATAGAGTTATTGCGTAGGGAAATGTACACCGACACACAGATAGACACACACACAGACACACAGGCACGTTCACTTTTATAGATATACTAGCATGGGTGCTCGGCGTTGCCCGAGTGTTTGGAGGTGTATGCAAATTGTCGGAGGAGTTTAGTAGAGTTCTCAAAGGTCAAATCGTTCAACGTAGACGCCTTAACTGACAAATTTCTGGCCGAACACCAATTACATGGATTTTTCCAAATCTCAATACCCTGGATATCAAATTTCGAGTCTGTAGCCTAAAAAATGACAGAGTTATTGCGCAGGGAAATGTGCACACACAGACAGACACACAGACACGTTAACTTTTATAGAAATACAAGAATTTCAACCCGGTGTTGCCCGGGTATTTGGATGTGTATGTTGCGCAAAAACTTTGACCCCTATTATGACCCCTTAAGAGTTATTGTTTCGGGCTCAAATCAAGTTATTAAGTCAGATGCATGGCCTAGGAACATATATCTAAAATTTCAAGTGTTTAGACCCAAAATGGTCGGAGGAGTTTGGTAGAGTTCTCAAAGTTTAAATCGAACTTTTACTCCTTAACAGCCAAATTTCTGTCCGAAAAACGATCACAAAGATTTTCCCAAATCTCCATACACTATACATCAAATTTCAACTCTGTAGACTGAAAGTTTACAGAGTTATTGCGTAGGGAAATGGACACACACAGACACACAAACAGACATGTTCACTTATATAAATATGCTAGAATGGGTGCCCGGCGTTGCCCGGGGGGAGGGGAGGGGGGTTTGTAGGTGCACGCTAAGCAAAAAAAAAAAAGTTAATTTTCTAAAATTTGACCCCTATTATGACTTCTTAAAATTTATTTTTTGGGGCTCAAATTAAATTATTAAGTAAGATCCATGTCCAAGGGACATATATCTAAAATTTCAAGTGCGTGGACCCAAAATTGTCAGAGAAGTTTGGTAGAGTTCGCAAAGGTCAAATCGTTGAACTTTGACCCCTTAATCGCCAACTTTCTGTCCCAAAACCCATCACATCGATTTTTCCAAATCTCAGTACCCTTGATTGACAGAGTTATTGCGTAGGGAAATGTACACAGACACACACATATAGACACACACACAGACACGTTCACTTATATATATATATATATATATATATATATATATATATATAGATAGATAGATAGATAGATATATTATATATGTATAAATACATATCATAATTTAGTAATTTACATTTTATGACGTGAAATGGTTAAATTTCAATCTAGAATTTTTATTATATACAAGACAAAGATTACATTTCAATAAGTCAATCTCCTTAACCTATAGGTTTTTGATATCTAGCCATCTTCACAGAGGAAACGACATTAGCAAATATTATAATGATTTATACCTAATTTGCTAAATACAATAAGCATACAAAATCATAATTAAAAGTTTTTAAAGTTTTTAAATAATAGAGTAAGGGAAATGATATATTGATTCAAAATGAAAAGGATATTGAATTTCATATCCAAATTGTATGTTAAATTCGAAGCGAAAGTCTTTGGTGGCAGTGAGGTAATTAAAAACATATTAAATACATATATAGATAATTATATGTTTATTAAAAAAACAGAGTCACTGGACTTATATAATAATATATTTACCGGACTCATCATCAAATCAAAGGAGAAACTAAGGAGTTTTGCCTATTTCGGATTGTT